>NW_026040046.1:422500-435000 GCF_023375975.1 Astyanax mexicanus
TAAGCAGGGTTTGGCCTGGTTAGTACTTGGATGGGAGACCACCTGGGAATACCAGGTGCTGTAAGCTTTTCCCCTCTTGCTTCCATTACCATGGTCTTGTTATACATTACTAGTTTGTTATCTGAAACCCAACATAGATGAAGTTGCATAAGTAGTCTTGATGAGAGCTCTGCAATGGCTTACGGTCACACTACCCTGAGAACGCCGATCTCGTCTGATCTCGGAAGCTAAGCAGGGTTTGGCCTGGTTAGTACTTGGATGGGAGACCACCTGGGAATACCAGGTGCTGTAAGCTTTTCCCCTCTTGCTTCCATTACCATGGTCTTGTTATACATTACTAGTTTGTTATCTGGAACCCAACATAGATGAAGTTGCATAAGTAGTCTTGATGAGAGCTCTGCAACGGCTTGCGGTCACACTTCCCTGAGAACGCCCGATCTCGTCTGATCTCGGAAGCTAAGCAGGGTTTGGCCTGGTTAGTACTTGGATGGGAGACCACCTGGGAATACCAGGTGCTGTAAGCTTTTCCCCTCTTGCTTCCATTACCATGGTCTTGTTATACATTACTAGTTTGTTATCTGAAACCCAACATAGATGAAGTTGCATAATTTGTCTTGATGAGAGCTCTGCAATGGCTTACGGTCACACTACCCTGAGAACGCCCGATCTCGTCTCATCTCGGAAGCTAAGCAGGGTTTGGCCTGGTTAGTACTTGGATGGGAGACCACCTGGGAATACCAGGTGATGTAAGCTTTTCCCCTCTTGCTTCCATTACCATGGTCTTGTTATACATTACTAGTTTGTTATCTGAAACCCAACATAGATGAAGTTGCATAAGTAGTCTTGATGAGAGCTCTGCAATGGCTTACGGTCACACTACCGTGAGAACGCCCGATCTCGTCTGATCTCGGAAGCTAAGCAGGGTTTGGCCTGGTTAGTACTTGGATGGGAGACCACCTGGGAATACCAGGTGCTGTAAGCTTTTCCCCTCTTGCTTCCATTACCATGTTCATGTTATACATTACTAGTTTGTTATCTGAAACCCAACATAGATGAAGTTGCATAAGTAGTCTTGATGAGAGCTCTGCAATGGCTTACGGTCACACTACCGTGAGATCGCCCGATCTCGTCTGATCTCGGAAGCTAAGCAGGGTTTGGCCTGGTTAGTACTTGGATGGGAGACCACCTGGGAATACCAGGTGCTGTAAGCTTTTCCCCTCTTGCTTCCATTACCATGGTCTTGTTATACATTACTAGTTTGTTAACTGAAACCCAACATAGATGAAGTTGCATAAGTAGTCTTGATGAGAGCTCTGCAATGGCTTACGGTCACACTACCCTGAGAACGCCCGATCTCGTCTGATCTCGGAAGCTAAGCAGGGTTTGGCCTGGTTAGTACTTGGATGGGAGACCACCTGGGAATACCAGGTGCTGTAAGCTTTTCCCCTCTTGCTTCCATTACCATGGTCTTGTTATACATTACTAGTTTGTTATCTGAAACCCAACATAGATGAAGTTGCATAAGTAGTCTTGATGAGAGCTCTGCAATGGCTTACGGTCACACTACCCTGAGAACGCCCGATCTCGTCTGATCTCGGAAGCTAAGCAGGGTTTGGCCTGGTTAGTACTTGGATGGGAGACCACCTGGGAATACCAGGTGCTGTAAGCTTTTCCCCTCTTGCTTCCATTAGCATGGTCTTGTTATACATTACTAGTTTGTTATCTGAAACCCAACATAGATGAAGTTGCATAAGTAGTCTTGATGAGAGCTCTGCAATGGCTTACGGTCACACTACCCTGAGAACGCCCGATCTCGTCTGATCTCGGAAGCTAAGCAGGGTTTGGCCTGGTTAGTACTTGGATGGGAGACCACCTGGGAATAGCAGGTGCTGTAAGCTTTTCCCCTCTTGCTTCCATTACCATGGTCTTGTTATACATTACTAGTTTGTTATCTGAAACCCAACATAGATGAAGTTGCATAAGTAGTCTTGATGAGAGCTCTGCAATGGCTTACGGTCACACTACCCTGAGAACGCCCGATCTCGTCTGATCTCTGAAGCTAAGCAGGCTTTGGCCTGGTTAGTACTTGGATGGGAGACCACCTGGGAATACCAGGTGCTGTAAGCTTTTCCCCTCTTGCTTCCATTACCATGGTCTTGTTATACATTACTAGTTTGTTATCTGAAACCCAACATAGATGAAGTTGCATAAGTAGTCTTGATGAGAGCTCTGCAATGGCTTACGGTCACACTACCCTGAGAACGCCCGATCTCGTCTGATCTCGGAAGCTAAGCAGGGTTTGGCCTGGTTAGTACTTGGATGGGAGACCACCTGGGAATACCAGGTGCTGTAAGCTTTTCCCCTCTTGCTTCCATTACCATGGTCTTGTTATACATTACTAGTTTGTTATCTGAAACCCAACATAGATGAAGTTGCATAAGTAGTCTTGATGAGAGCTCTGCAATGGCTTACGGTCACACTACCCTGAGAACGCCCGATCTCGTCTGATCTCGGAAGCTAAGCAGGGTTTGGCCTGGTTAGTACTTGGATGGGAGACCACCTGGGAATACCAGGTGCTGTAAGCTTTACCCCTCTTGCTTCCATTACCATGGTCTTGTTATACATTACTAGTTTGTTATCTGAAACCCAACATAGATGAAGTTGCATAAGTAGTCTTGATGAGAGCTCTGCAATGGCTTACGGTCACACTACCCTGAGAACGCCCGATCTCGTCTGATCTCGGAAGCTAAGCAGGGTTTGGCCTGGTTAGTACTTGGATGGGAGACCACCTGGGAATACCAGGTGCTGTAAGCTTTTCCCCTCTTGCTTCCATTACCATGGTCTTGTTATACATTACTAGTTTGTTATCTGAAACCCAACATAGATGAAGTTGCATAAGTAGTCTTGATGAGAGCTCTGCAATGGCTTACGGTCACACTACCCTGAGAACGCCCGATCTCGTCTGATCTCGGAAGCTAAGCAGGGTTTGGCCTGGTTAGTACTTGGATGGGAGACCACCTGGGAATACCAGGTGCTGTAAGCTTTTCCCCTCTTGCTTCCATTAGCATGGTCTTGTTATACATTACTAGTTTGTTATCTGAAACCCAACATAGATGAAGTTGCATAAGTAGTCTTGATGAGAGCTCTGCAATGGCTTACGGTCACACTACCCTGAGAACGCCCGATCTCGTCTGATCTCGGAAGCTAAGCAGGGTTTGGCCTGGTTAGTACTTGGATGGGAGACCACCTGGGAATACCAGGTGCTGTAAGCTTTTCCCCTCTTGCTTCCATTACCATGGTCTTGTTATACATTACTAGTTTGTTATCTGAAACCCAACATAGATGAAGTTGCATAATTTGTCTTGATGAGAGCTCTGCAATGGCTTACGGTCACACTACCCTGAGAACGCCCGATCTCGTCTCATCTCGGAAGCTAAGCAGGGTTTGGCCTGGTTAGTACTTGGATGGGAGACCACCTGGGAATACCAGGTGCTGTAAGCTTTTCCCCTCTTGCTTCCATTACCATGGTCTTGTTATACATTACTAGTTTGTTATCTGAAACCCAACATAGATGAAGTTGCATAAGTAGTCTTGATGAGAGCTCTGCAATGGCTTACGGTCACACTACCGTGAGAACGCCCGATCTCGTCTGATCTCGGAAGCTAAGCAGGGTTTGGCCTGGTTAGTACTTGGATGGGAGACCACCTGGGAATACCAGGTGCTGTAAGCTTTTCCCCTCTTGCTTCCATTACCATGTTCATGTTATACATTACTAGTTTGTTATCTGAAACCCAACATAGATGAAGTTGCATAAGTAGTCTTGATGAGAGCTCTGCAATGGCTTACGGTCACACTACCGTGAGATCGCCCGATCTCGTCTGATCTCGGAAGCTAAGCAGGGTTTGGCCTGGTTAGTACTTGGATGGGAGACCACCTGGGAATACCAGGTGCTGTAAGCTTTTCCCCTCTTGCTTCCATTACCATGGTCTTGTTATACATTACTAGTTTGTTAACTGAAACCCAACATAGATGAAGTTGCATAAGTAGTCTTGATGAGAGCTCTGCAATGGCTTACGGTCACACTACCCTGAGAACGCCCGATCTCGTCTGATCTCGGAAGCTAAGCAGGGTTTGGCCTGGTTAGTACTTGGATGGGAGACCACCTGGGAATACCAGGTGCTGTAAGCTTTTCCCCTCTTGCTTCCATTACCATGGTCTTGTTATACATTACTAGTTTGTTATCTGAAACCCAACATAGATGAAGTTGCATAAGTAGTCTTGATGAGAGCTCTGCAATGGCTTACGGTCACACTACCCTGAGAACGCCCGATCTCGTCTGATCTCGGAAGCTAAGCAGGGTTTGGCCTGGTTAGTACTTGGATGGGAGACCACCTGGGAATACCAGGTGCTGTAAGCTTTTCCCCTCTTGCTTCCATTAGCATGGTCTTGTTATACATTACTAGTTTGTTATCTGAAACCCAACATAGATGAAGTTGCATAAGTAGTCTTGATGAGAGCTCTGCAATGGCTTACGGTCACACTACCCTGAGAACGCCCGATCTCGTCTGATCTCGGAAGCTAAGCAGGGTTTGGCCTGGTTAGTACTTGGATGGGAGACCACCTGGGAATAGCAGGTGCTGTAAGCTTTTCCCCTCTTGCTTCCATTACCATGGTCTTGTTATACATTACTAGTTTGTTATCTGAAACCCAACATAGATGAAGTTGCATAAGTAGTCTTGATGAGAGCTCTGCAATGGCTTACGGTCACACTACCCTGAGAACGCCCGATCTCGTCTGATCTCTGAAGCTAAGCAGGCTTTGGCCTGGTTAGTACTTGGATGGGAGACCACCTGGGAATACCAGGTGCTGTAAGCTTTTCCCCTCTTGCTTCCATTACCATGGTCTTGTTATACATTACTAGTTTGTTATCTGAAACCCAACATAGATGAAGTTGCATAAGTAGTCTTGATGAGAGCTCTGCAATGGCTTACGGTCACACTACCCTGAGAACGCCCGATCTCGTCTGATCTCGGAAGCTAAGCAGGGTTTGGCCTGGTTAGTACTTGGATGGGAGACCACCTGGGAATACCAGGTGCTGTAAGCTTTTCCCCTCTTGCTTCCATTACCATGGTCTTGTTATACATTACTAGTTTGTTATCTGAAACCCAACATAGATGAAGTTGCATAAGTAGTCTTGATGAGAGCTCTGCAATGGCTTACGGTCACACTACCCCGAGAACGCCCGATCTCGTCTGATCTCGGAAGCTAAGCAGGGTTTGGCCTGGTTAGTACTTGGATGGGAGACCACCTGGGAATACCAGGTGCTGTAAGCTTTTCCCCTCTTGCTTCCATTACCATGGTCTTGTTATACATTACTAGTTTGTTATCTGAAACCCAACATAGATGAAGTTGCATAAGTAGTCTTGATGAGAGCTCTGCAATGGCTTACGGTCACACTACCCTGAGAACGCCCGATCTCGTCTGATCTCGGAAGCTAAGCAGGGTTTGGCCTGGTTCGTACTTGGATGGGAGACCACCTGGGAATACCAGGTGCTGTAAGCTTTTCCCCTCTTGCTTCCATTACCATGGTCTTGTTATACATTACTAGTTTGTTATCTGAAACCCAACATAGATGAAGTTGCATAAGTAGTCTTGATGAGAGCTCTGCAATGGCTTACGGTCACACTACCCTGAGAACTCCCGATCTCGTCTGATCTCGGAAGCTAAGCAGGGTTTGGCCTGGTTAGTACTTGGATGGGAGACCACCTGGGAATACCAGGTGCTGTAAGATTTTCCCCTCTTGCTTCCATTACCATGGTCTTGTTATACATTACTAGTTTGTTATCTGAAACCCAACATAGATGAAGTTGCATAATTAGTCTTGATGAGAGGTCTGCAATGGCTTACGGTCACACTACCCTGAGAACGCCCGATCTCGTCTGATCTCGGAAGCTAAGCAGGGTTTGGCCTGGTTAGTACTTGGATGGGAGACCACCTGGGAATACCAGGTGCTGTAAGCTTTTCCCCTCTTGCTTCCATTACCATGGTCTTGTTATACATTACTAGTTTGTTATCTGAAACCCAACGTAGATGAAGTTGCATAAGTAGTCTTGATGAGAGCTCTGCAATGGCTTACGGTCACACTACCCTGAGAACGCCCGATCTCGTCTGATCTCGGAAGCTAAGCAGGGTTTGGCCTGGTTAGTACTTGGATGGGAGTCCACCTGGGAATACCAGGTGCTGTAAGCTTTTCCCCTCTTGCTTCCATTACCATGGTCTTGTTATACATTACTAGTTTGTTATCTGAAACCCAACATAGATGAAGTTGCATAAGTAGTCTTGATGAGAGCTGTGCAATGGCTTACGGTCACACTACCCTGAGAACGCCCGATCTTGTCTGATCTCGGAAGCTAAGCAGCGTTTGGCCTGGTTAGTACTTGGATGGGAGACCACCTGGGAATACCAGGTGCTGTAAGCTTTTCCCCTCTTGCTTCCATTACCATGGTCTTGTTATACATTACTAGTTTTTTATCTGAAACCCAACATAGATGAAGTTGCATAAGCAGTCTTGATGAGAGCTCTGCAATGGCTTACGGTCACACTACCCTGAGAACGCCCGATCTCGTCTGATCTCGGAAGCTAAGCAGGGTTTGGCCTGGTTAGTACTTGGATGGGAGACCACCTGGGAATACCAGGTGCTGTAAGCTTTTCCCCTCTTGCTTCCATTACCATGGTCTTGTTATACATTACTAGTTTGTTATCTGAAACCCAACATAGATGAAGTTGCATAAGTAGTCTTGATGAGAGCTCTGCAATGGCTTACGGTCACACTACCCTGAGAACGCCCGATCTCGTCTGATCTCGGAAGCTAAGCAGGGTTTGGCCTGGTTAGTACTTGGATGGGAGACCACCTGGGAATACCAGGTGCTGTAAGCTTTTCCCCTCTTGCTTCCATTACCATGGTCTTGTTATACATTACTAGTTTGTTATCTGAAACCCAACATAAATGAAGTTGCATAAGTAGTCTTGATGAGAGCTCTGCAATGGCTTACGGTCACACTACCCTGAGAACGCCCGATCTCGTCTGATCTCGGAAGCTAAGCAGGGTTTGGCCTGGTTAGTACTTGGATGGGAGACCACCTGGGAATACCAGGTGCTGTAAGCTTTTCCCCTCTTGCTTCCATTACCATGGTCTTGTTATACATTACTAGTTTGTTATCTGAAACCCAACATAGATGAAGTTGCATAAGTAGTCTTGATGAGAGCTCTGCAATGGCTTACGGTCACACTACCCTGAGAACGCCCGATCTCGTCTGATCTCGGAAGCTAAGCAGGGTTTGGCCTGGTTAGTACTTGGATGGGAGACCACCTGGGAATACCAGGTGCTGTAAGCTTTTCCCCTCTTGCTTCCATTACCATGGTCTTGTTATACATTACTAGTTTGTTATCTGAAACCCAACATAGATGAAGTTGCATAAGTAGTCTTGATGAGAGCTCTGCAATGGCTTACGGTCACACTACCCTGAGAATGCCCGATCTCGTCTGATCTCGGAAGCTAAGCAGGGTTTGGCCTGGTTAGTACTTGGATGGGAGACCACCTGGGAATTCCAGGTGCTGTAAGCTTTTCCCCTCTTGCTTCCATTACCATGGTCTTGTTATACATTACTAGTTTTTTATCTGAAACCCAACATAGATGAAGTTGCATAAGTAGTCTTGATGAGAGCTCTGCAATGGCTTACGGTCACACTACCCTGAGAACGCCCGATCTCGTCTGATCTCGGAAGCTAAGCAGGGTTTGGCCTGGTTAGTACTTGGATGGGAGACCACCTGGGAATACCAGGTGCTGTAAGCTTTTCCCCTCTTGCTTCCATTACCATGGTCTTGTTATACATTACTAGTTTGTTATCTGAAACCCAACATAGATGAAGTTGCATAAGTAGTCTTGATGAGAGCTCTGCAATGGCTTACGGTCACACTACCCTGAGAACGCCCGATCTCGTCTGATCTCGGAAGCTAAGCAGGGTTTGGCCTGGTTAGTACTTGGATGGGAGACCACCTGGGAATACCAGGTGCTGTAAGCTTTTCCCCTCTTGCTTCCATTACCATTGTCTTGTTATACATTACTAGTTTGTTATCTGAAACCCAACATAGATGAAGTTGCATAAGTAGTCTTGATGAGAGCTCTGCAATGGCTTACGGTCACACTACCCTGAGAACGCCCGATCTCGTCTGATCTCGGAAGCTAAGCAGGGTTTGGCCTGGTTAGTACTTGGATGGGAGACCACCTGGGAATACCAGGTGCTGTAAGCTTTTCCCCTCTTGCTTCCATTACCATGGTCTTGTTATACATTACTAGTTTGTTATCTGAAACCCAACATAGATGAAGTTGCATAAGTAGTCTTGATGAGAGCTCTGCAATGGCTTACGGTCACACTACCCTGAGAACGCCCGATCTCGTCTGATCTCGGAAGCTAAGCAGGGTTTGGCCTGGTTAGTACTTGGATGGGAGACCACCTGGGAATACCAGGTGCTGTAAGCTTTTCCCCTCTTGCTTCCATTACCATGGTCTTGTTATACATTACTAGTTTGTTATCTGGAACCCAACATAGATGAAGTTGCATAAGTAGTCTTGATGAGAGCTCTGCAATGGCTTGCGGTCACACTTCCCTGAGAACGCCCGATCTCGTCTGATCTCGGAAGCTAAGCAGGGTTTGGCCTGGTTAGTACTTGGATGGGAGACCACCTGGGAATACCAGGTGCTGTAAGCTTTTCCCCTCTTGCTTCCATTACCATGGTCTTGTTATACATTACTAGTTTGTTATCTGAAACCCAACATAGATGAAGTTGCATAATTTGTCTTGATGAGAGCTCTGCAATGGCTTACGGTCACACTACCCTGAGAACGCCCGATCTCGTCTCATCTCGGAAGCTAAGCAGGGTTTGGCCTGGTTAGTACTTGGATGGGAGACCACCTGGGAATACCAGGTGCTGTAAGCTTTTCCCCTCTTGCTTCCATTACCATGGTCTTGTTATACATTACTAGTTTGTTATCTGAAACCCAACATAGATGAAGTTGCATAAGTAGTCTTGATGAGAGCTCTGCAATGGCTTACGGTCACACTACCGTGAGAACGCCCGATCTCGTCTGATCTCGGAAGCTAAGCAGGGTTTGGCCTGGTTAGTACTTGGATGGGAGACCACCTGGGAATACCAGGTGCTGTAAGCTTTTCCCCTCTTGCTTCCATTACCATGTTCATGTTATACATTACTAGTTTGTTATCTGAAACCCAACATAGATGAAGTTGCATAAGTAGTCTTGATGAGAGCTCTGCAATGGCTTACGGTCACACTACCGTGAGATCGCCCGATCTCGTCTGATCTCGGAAGCTAAGCAGGGTTTGGCCTGGTTAGTACTTGGATGGGAGACCACCTGGGAATACCAGGTGCTGTAAGCTTTTCCCCTCTTGCTTCCATTACCATGGTCTTGTTATACATTACTAGTTTGTTAACTGAAACCCAACATAGATGAAGTTGCATAAGTAGTCTTGATGAGAGCTCTGCAATGGCTTACGGTCACACTACCCTGAGAACGCCCGATCTCGTCTGATCTCGGAAGCTAAGCAGGGTTTGGCCTGGTTAGTACTTGGATGGGAGACCACCTGGGAATACCAGGTGCTGTAAGCTTTTCCCCTCTTGCTTCCATTACCATGGTCTTGTTATACATTACTAGTTTGTTATCTGAAACCCAACATAGATGAAGTTGCATAAGTAGTCTTGATGAGAGCTCTGCAATGGCTTACGGTCACACTACCCTGAGAACGCCCGATCTCGTCTGATCTCGGAAGCTAAGCAGGGTTTGGCCTGGTTAGTACTTGGATGGGAGACCACCTGGGAATACCAGGTGCTGTAAGCTTTTCCCCTCTTGCTTCCATTAGCATGGTCTTGTTATACATTACTAGTTTGTTATCTGAAACCCAACATAGATGAAGTTGCATAAGTAGTCTTGATGAGAGCTCTGCAATGGCTTACGGTCACACTACCCTGAGAACGCCCGATCTCGTCTGATCTCGGAAGCTAAGCAGGGTTTGGCCTGGTTAGTACTTGGATGGGAGACCACCTGGGAATAGCAGGTGCTGTAAGCTTTTCCCCTCTTGCTTCCATTACCATGGTCTTGTTATACATTACTAGTTTGTTATCTGAAACCCAACATAGATGAAGTTGCATAAGTAGTCTTGATGAGAGCTCTGCAATGGCTTACGGTCACACTACCCTGAGAACGCCCGATCTCGTCTGATCTCTGAAGCTAAGCAGGCTTTGGCCTGGTTAGTACTTGGATGGGAGACCACCTGGGAATACCAGGTGCTGTAAGCTTTTCCCCTCTTGCTTCCATTACCATGGTCTTGTTATACATTACTAGTTTGTTATCTGAAACCCAACATAGATGAAGTTGCATAAGTAGTCTTGATGAGAGCTCTGCAATGGCTTACGGTCACACTACCCTGAGAACGCCCGATCTCGTCTGATCTCGGAAGCTAAGCAGGGTTTGGCCTGGTTAGTACTTGGATGGGAGACCACCTGGGAATACCAGGTGCTGTAAGCTTTTCCCCTCTTGCTTCCATTACCATGGTCTTGTTATACATTACTAGTTTGTTATCTGAAACCCAACATAGATGAAGTTGCATAAGTAGTCTTGATGAGAGCTCTGCAATGGCTTACGGTCACACTACCCTGAGAACGCCCGATCTCGTCTGATCTCGGAAGCTAAGCAGGGTTTGGCCTGGTTAGTACTTGGATGGGAGACCACCTGGGAATACCAGGTGCTGTAAGCTTTACCCCTCTTGCTTCCATTACCATGGTCTTGTTATACATTACTAGTTTGTTATCTGAAACCCAACATAGATGAAGTTGCATAAGTAGTCTTGATGAGAGCTCTGCAATGGCTTACGGTCACACTACCCTGAGAACGCCCGATCTCGTCTGATCTCGGAAGCTAAGCAGGGTTTGGCCTGGTTAGTACTTGGATGGGAGACCACCTGGGAATACCAGGTGCTGTAAGCTTTTCCCCTCTTGCTTCCATTACCATGGTCTTGTTATACATTACTAGTTTGTTATCTGAAACCCAACATAGATGAAGTTGCATAAGTAGTCTTGATGAGAGCTCTGCAATGGCTTACGGTCACACTACCCTGAGAACGCCCGATCTCGTCTGATCTCGGAAGCTAAGCAGGGTTTGGCCTGGTTAGTACTTGGATGGGAGACCACCTGGGAATACCAGGTGCTGTAAGCTTTTCCCCTCTTGCTTCCATTAGCATGGTCTTGTTATACATTACTAGTTTGTTATCTGAAACCCAACATAGATGAAGTTGCATAAGTAGTCTTGATGAGAGCTCTGCAATGGCTTACGGTCACACTACCCTGAGAACGCCCGATCTCGTCTGATCTCGGAAGCTAAGCAGGGTTTGGCCTGGTTAGTACTTGGATGGGAGACCACCTGGGAATACCAGGTGCTGTAAGCTTTTCCCCTCTTGCTTCCATTACCATGGTCTTGTTATACATTACTAGTTTGTTATCTGAAACCCAACATAGATGAAGTTGCATAAGTAGTCTTGATGAGAGCTCTGCAATGGCTTACGGTCACACTACCCTGAGAACGCCTGATCTCGGAAGATAAGCAGGGTTTGGCCTAGTTAGAACTTGCATGGGAGACCACCTGGGAATACCAGGTGCTGTAAGCTTTTCCCCTCTTGCTTCCATTACCATGGTCTTGTTATACATTACTAGTTTGTTATCTGAAACCCAACATAGATGAAGTTGCATAAGTAGTCTTGATGAGAGCTCTGCAATTGCTTACGGTCACACTACCCTGAGAACGCCCGATCTCGTCTGATCTCGGAAGCTAAGCAGGGTTTGGCCTGGTTAGTACTTGGATGGGAGACCACCTGGGAATACCAGGTGCTGTAAGCTTTTCCCCTCTTGCTTCCATTACCATGGTCTTGTTATACATTACTAGTTTGTTATCTGAAACCCAACATAGATGAAGTTGCATAAGTAGTCTTGATGAGAGCTCTGCAATGGCTTACGGTCACACTACCCTGAGAACGCCCGATCTCGTCTGATCTCGGAAGCTATGCAGGGTTTGGCCTGGTTAGTACTTGGATGGGAGACCACCTGGGAATACCAGGTGCTGTAAGCTTTTCCCCTCTTGCTTCCATTACCATGGTCTTGTTATACATTACTAGTTTGTTATCTGAAACCCAACATAGATGAAGTTGCATAAGTAGTCTTGATGAGAGCTATGCAATGGCTTACGGTCACACTACCCTGAGAACGCCCGATCTCGTCTGATCTCGGAAGCTAAGCAGGGTTTGGCCTGGTTAGTACTTGGATGGGAGACCACCTGGGAATACCAGGTGCTGTAAGCTTTTCCCCTCTTGCTTCCATTACCATGGTCTTGTTATACATTACTAGTTTGTTATCTGAAACCCAACATAGATGAAGTT
>NW_026040046.1:440000-455000 GCF_023375975.1 Astyanax mexicanus
TTATCTGAAACCCAACATAGATGAAGTTTCATAAGTAGTCTTGATGAGAGCTCTGCAATGCCTTACGGTCACACTACCCTGAGAACGCCCGATCTCGTCTGATCTCGGAAGCTAAGCAGGGTTTGGCCTGGTTAGTACTTGGATGGGAGACCACCTGGGAATACCATGTGCTGTAAGCTTTTCCCCTCTTGCTTCCATTACCATGGTCTTGTTATACATTACTAGTTTGTTATCTGAAACCCAACATAGATGAAGTTGCATAAGTAGTCTTGATGAGAGCTTTGCAATGGCTTACGGTCACACTACCCTGAGAACGCCCGATCTCGTCTGATCTCGGAAGCTAAGCAAGGTTTGGCCTGGTTAGTACTTGGATGGGAGACCACCTGGGAATACCAGGTGCTGTAAGCTTTTCCCCTCTTGCTTCCATTACCATGGTCTTGTTATACATTACTAGTTTGTTATCTGAAACCCAACATAGATGAAGTTGCATAAGTAGTCTTGATGAGAGCTCTGCAATGGCTTACGGTCACACTACCCTGAGAACGCCCGATCTCGTCTGATCTCGGAAGCTAAGCAGGGTTTGGCCTGGTTAGTACTTGGATGGGAGACCACCTGGGAATACCAGGTGCTGTAAGCTTTTCCCCTCTTGCTTCCATTACCATGGTCTTGTTATACATTACTAGTTTGTTATCTGAAACCCAACATAGATGAAGTTGCATAAGTAGTCTTGATGAGAGCTCTGCAATGGCTTACGGTCACACTACCCTGAGAACGCCCGATCTCGTCTGATCTCGGAAGCTAAGCAGGGTTTGGCCTGGTTAGTACTTGGATGGGAGACCACCTGGGAATACCAGGTGCTGTAAGCTTTCCCCCTCTTGCTTCCATTACCATGGTCTTGTTATACATTACTAGTTTGTTATCTGAAACCCAACATAGATGAAGTTGCATAAGTAGTCTTGATGAGAGCTCTGCAATGGCTTACGGTCACACTACCCTGAGAACGCCCGATCTCGTCTGATCTCGGAAGCTAAGCAGGGTTTGGCCTGGTTAGTACTTGGATGGGAGACCACCTGGGAATACCAGGTGCTGTAAGCTTTTCCCCTCTTGCTTCCATTACCATGGTCTTGTTATACATTACTAGTTTGTTATCTGAAACCCAACATAGATGAAGTTGCATAAGTAGTCTTGATGAGAGCTCTGCAATGGCTTACGGTCACACTACCCTGAGAACGCCCGATCTCGTCTGATCTCGGAAGCTAAGCAGGGTTTGGCCTGGTTAGTACTTGGATGGGAGACCACCTGGGAATACCAGGTGCTGTAAGCTTTTCCCCTCTTGCTTCCATTACCATGGTCTTGTTATACATTACTAGTTTGTTATCTGAAACCCAACATAGATGAAGTTGCATAAGTAGTCTTGATGAGAGCTCTGCAATGGCTTACGGTCACACTACCCTGAGAACGCCCGATCTCGTCTGATCTCGGAAGCTAAGCAGGGTTTGGCCTGGTTAGTACTTGGATGGGAGACCCCCTGGGAATACCAGGTGCTGTAAGCTTTTCCCCTCTTGCTTCCATTACCATGGTCTTGTTATACATTACTAGTTTGTTATCTGAAACCCAACATAGATGAAGTTGCATAAGTAGTCTTGATGAGAGCTCTGCAATGGCTTACGGTCACACTACCCTGAGAACGCCCGATCTCGTCTGATCTCGGAAGCTAAGCAGGGTTTGGCCTGGTTAGTACTTGGATGGGAGACCACCTGGGAATACCAGGTGCTGTAAGCTTTTCCCCTCTTGCTTCCATTACCATGGTCTTGTTATACATTACTAGTTTGTTATCTGAAACCCAACATAGATGAAGTTGCATAAGTAGTCTTGATGAGAGCTCTGCAATGGCTTACGGTCACACTACCCTGAGAACGCCCAATCTCGTCTGATCTCGGAAGCTAAGCAGGGTTTGGCCTGGTTAGTTCTTGGATGGGAGACCACCTGGGAATACCAGGTGCTGTAAGCTTTTCCCCTCTTGCTTCCATTACCATGGTCTTGTTATACATTACTAGTTTGTTATCTGAAACCCAACATAGATGAAGTTGCATAAGTAGTCTTGATGAGAGCTCTGCAATGGCTTATGGTCACACTACCCTGAGAACGCCCGATCTCGTCTGATCTCGGAAGCTAAGCAGGGTTTGGCCTGGTTAGTACTTGGATGGGAGACCACCTGGGAATACCAGGTGCTGTAAGCTTTTCCCCTCTTGCTTCCATTACCATGGTCTTGTTATACATTGCTAGTTTGTTATCTGAAACCCAACATAGATGAAGTTGCATAAGTAGTCTTGATGAGAGCTCTGCAATGGCTTACGGTCACACTACCCTGAGAACGCCCGATCTCGTCTGATCTCGGAAGCTAAGCAGGATTTGACCTGATTAGTACTTGGATGGGAGACCACCTGGGAATACCAGGTGCTGTAAGCTTTTCCCCTCTTGCTTCCATTACCATGGTCTTGTTATACATTACTAGTTTGTTATCTGAAACCCAACATAGATGAAGTTGCATAAGTAGTCTTGATGAGAGCTCTGCAATGGCTTACGGTCACACTACCCTGAGAACGCCCAATCTCGTCTGATCTCGGAAGCTAAGCAGGGTTTGACCTGGTTAGTACTTGGATGGGAGACCACCTGGGAATACCAGGTGCTGTAAGCTTTTCCCCTCTTGCTTCCATTACCATGGTCTTGTTATACATTACTAGTTTGTTATCTGAAACCCAACATAGATGAAGTTGCATAAGTAGTCTTGATGAGAGCTCTGCAATGGCTTACGGTCACACTACCCTGAGAACGCCCGATCTCGTCTGATCTCGGAAGCTAAGCAGGGTTTGGCCTGGTTAGTACTTGGATGGGAGACCACCTGGGAATACCAGGTGCTGTAAGCTTTTCCCCTCTTGCTTCCATTACCATGGTCTTGTTATACATTACTAGTTTGTTATCTGAAACCCAACATAGATGAAGTTGCATAAGTAGTCTTGATGAGAGCTCTGCAATGGCTTACGGTCACACTACCCTGAGAACGCCCGATCTCGTCTGATCTCGGAAGCTAAGCAGGGTTTGGCCTGGTTAGTACTTGGATGGGAGACCACCTGGGAATACCAGGTGCTGTAAGCTTTTCCCCTCTTGCTTCCATTACCATGGTCTTGTTATACATTACTAGTTTGTTATCTGAAACCCAACATAGATGAAGTTGCATAAGTAGTCTTGATGAGAGCTCTGCAATGGCTTACGGTCACACTACCCTGAGAACGCCCGATCTCGTCTGATATCGGAAGCTAAGCAGGGTTTGGCCTGGTTAGTACTTGGATGGGAGACCACCTGGGAATACCAGGTGCTGTAAGCTTTTCCCCTCTTGCTTCCATTACCATGGTCTTGTTATACATTACTAGTTTGTTATCTGAAACCCAACATAGATGAAGTTGCATAAGTAGTCTTGATGAGAGCTCTGCAATGGCTTACGGTCACACTACCCTGAGAACGCCTGATCTCGGAAGCTAAGCAGGGTTTGGCCTGGTTAGTACTTGGATGGGAGACCACCTGGGAATACCAGGTGCTGTAAGCTTTTCCCCTCTTGCTTCCATTACCATGGTCTTGTTATACATTACTAGTTTGTTATCTGAAACCCAACATAGATGAAGTTGCATAAGTAGTCTTGATGAGAGCTCTGCAATGGCTTACGATCACACTACCCTGAGAACGCCCGATCTGGTCTGATCTCGGAAGCTAAGCAGGGTTTGGCCTGGTTAGTACTTGGATGGGAGACCACCTGGGAATACCAGGTGCTGTAAGCTTTTCCCCTCTTGCTTCCATTACAATGGTCTTGTTATACATTACTAGTTTGTTATCTGAAACCCAACATAGATGAAGTTGCATAAGTAGTCTTGATGAGAGCTCTGCAATGGCTTACGGTCACACTACCCTGAGAACGCTCGATCTCGTCTGATCTCGGAAGCTAAGCAGGGTTTGGCCTGGTTAGTACTTGGATGGGAGACCACCTGGGAATACCAGGTGCTGTAAGCTTTTCCCCTCTTGCTTCCATTACCATGGTCTTGTTATACATTACTAGTTTGTTATCTGAAACCCAACATAGATGAAGTTGCATAAGTAGTCTTGATGAGAGCTCTGCAATGGCTTACGGTCACACTACCCTGAGAACGCCCGATCTCGTCTGATCTCGGAAGCTAAGCAGGGTTTGGCCTGGTTAGTACTTGGATGGGAGACCACCTGGGAATACCAGGTGCTGTAAGCTTTTCCCCTCTTGCTTCCATTACCATGGTCTTGTTATACATTACTAGTTTGTTATCTGAAACCCAACATAGATGAAGTTGCATAAGTAGTCTTGATGAGAGCTCTGCAATGGCTTACGGTCACACTACCCTGAGAACGCCCGATCTCGTCTGATCTCGGAAGCTAAGCAGGGTTTGGCCTGGTTAGTACTTGGATGGGAGACCACCTGGGAATACCAGGTGCTGTAAGCTTTTCCCCTCTTGCTTCCATTACCATGGTCTTGTTATACATTACTAGTTTGTTATCTGAAACCCAACATAGATGAAGTTGCATAAGTAGTCTTGATGAGAGCTCTGCAATGGCTTACGGTCACACTACCCTGAGAACGCCCGATCTCGTCTGATCTCGGAAGCTAAGCAGGGTTTGGCCTGGTTAGTACTTGGATGGGAGACCACCTGGGAATACCAGGTGCTGTAAGCTTTTCCCCTCTTGCTTCCATTACCATGGTCTTGTTATACATTACTAGTTTGTTATCTGAAACCCAACATAGATGAAGTTGCATAAGTAGTCTTGATGAGAGCTCTGCAATGGCTTACGGTCACACTACCCTGAGAACGCCCGATCTCGTCTGATCTCGGAAGCTAAGCAGGGTTTGGCCTGGTTAGTACTTGGATGGGAGACCACCTGGGAATACCAGGTGCTGTAAGCTTTCCCCCTCTTGCTTCCATCACAATGGTCTTGTTATACATTACTAGTTTGTTATCTGAGACCCAACATAGATGAAGTTGCATAAGTAGTCTTGATGAGAGTTCTGCAATGGCTTACGGTCACACTACCCTGAGAACGCCCGATCTCGTCTGATCTCGGAAGCTAAGCAGGGTTTGGCCTGGTTAGTACTTGGATGGGAGACCACCTGGGAATACCAGGTGCTGTAAGCTTTTCCCCTCTTGCTTCCATTACCATGGTCTTGTTATACATTACTAGTTTGTTATCTGAAACCCAACATAGATGAAGTTGCATAAGTAGTCTTGATGAGAGCTCTGCAATGGCTTGTGGTCACACTACCCTGAGAACGCCCGATCTCGTCTGATCTCGGAAGCTAAGCATGGTTTGGCCTTGTTAGTACTTGGATGGGAGACCACCTGGGAATACCAGGTGCTGTAAGCTTTTCCCCTCTTGCTTCCATTACCATGGTCTTGTTATACATTACTAGTTTGTTATCTGAAACCCAACATAGATGAAGTTGCATAAGTAGTCTTGATGAGAGCTCTGCAATGGCTTGTGGTCACACTACCCTGAGAACGCCCGATCTCGTCTGATCTCGGAAGCTAAGCAGGGTTTGGCCTGGTTAGTACTTGGATGGGAGACCACCTGGGAATACCAGGTGCTGTAAGCTTTTCCCCTCTTGCTTCCATTACCATGGTCTTGTTATACATTACTAGTTTGTTATCTGAAACCCAACATAGATGAAGTTGCATAAGTAGTCTTGATGAGAGCTCTGCAATGGCTTACGGTCACACTACCCTGAGAACGCCCGATCTCGTCTGATCTCGTCTGATCTTGGAAGCTAAGCAGGGTTTGGCCTGGTTAGTACTTGGATGGGAGACCACCTGGGAATACCAGGTGCTGTAAGCTTTTCCCCTCTTGCTTCCATTACCATGGTCTTGTTATACATTACTAGTTTGTTATCTGAAACCCAACATAGATGAAGTTGCATAAGTAGTCTTGATGAGAGCTCTGCAATGGCTTACGGTCACACTACCCTGAGAACGCCCGATCTCGTCTGATCTCGGAAGCTAAGCAGGGTTTGGCCTGGTTAGTACTTGGATGGGAGACCACCTGGGAATACCAGGTGCTGTAAGCTTTTCCCCTCTTGCTTCCATTACCATGGTCTTGTTAGACATTACTAGTTTGTTATCTGAAACCCAACATAGATGAAGTTGCATAAGTAGTCTTGATGAGAGCTCTGCAATGGCTTGCGGTCACACTACCCTGAGAACGCCCGATCTCGTCTGATCTCAGAAGCTAAGCAGGGTTTGGCCTGGTTAGTACTTGGATGGGAGACCACCTGGGAATACCAGGTGCTGTAAGCTTTTCCCCTCTTGCTTCCATTACCATGGTCTTGTTATACATTACTAGTTTGTTATCTGAAACCCAACATAGATGAAGTTGCATAAGTAGTCTTGATGAGAGCTCTGCAATGGCTTACGGTCACACTACCCTGAGAACGCCCGATCTCGTCTGATCTCGGAAGCTAAGCAGGGTTTGGCCTGGTTAGTACTTGGATGGGAGACCACCTGGGAATACCAGGTGCTGTAAGCTTTTCCCCTCTTGCTTCCATTACCATGGTCTTGTTATACATTACTAGTTTGTTATCTGAAACCCAACATAGATGAAGTTGCATAAGTAGTCTTGATGAGAGCTCTGCAATGGCTTACGGTCACACTACCCTGAGAACGCCCGATCTCGTCTGATCTCGGAAGCTAAACAGGGTTTGGCCTGGTTAGTACTTGGATGGGAGACCACCTGGGAATACCAGGTGCTGTAAGCTTTTCCCCTCTTGCTTCCATTACCATGGTCTTGTTATACATTACTAGTTTGTTATCTGAAACCCAACATAAATGAAGTTGCATAAGTAGTCTTGATGAGAGCTCTGCAATGGCTTACGGTCACACTACCCTGAGAACGCCCGATCTCGTCTGATCTCGGAAGCTAAGCAGGGTTTGGCCTGGTTAGTACTTGGATGGGAGACCACCTGGGAATACCAGGTGCTGTAAGCTTTTCCCCTCTTGCTTCCATTACCATGGTCTTGTTATACATTACTAGTTTGTTATCTGAAACCCAACATAGATGAAGTTGCATAAGTAGTCTTGATGAGAGCTCTGCAATGGCTTACGGTCACACTACCCTGAGAACGCCCGATCTCGTCTGATCTCGGAAGCTAAGCAGGGTTTGGCCTGGTTAGTACTTGGATGGGAGACCACCTGGGAATACCAGGTGCTGTAAGCTTTTCCCCTCTTGCTTCCATTACCATGGTCTTGTTATACATTACTAGTTTGTTATCTGAAACCCAACATAGATGAAGTTGCATAAGTAGTCTTGATGAGAGCTCTGCAATGGCTTACGGTCACACTACCCTGAGAACGCCCGATCTCGTCTGATCTCGGAAGCTAAGCAGGGTTTGGCCTGGTTAGTACTTGGATGGGAGACCACCTGGGAATACCAGGTGCTGTAAGCTTTTCCCCTCTTGCTTCCATTACCATGGTCTTGTTATACATTACTAGTTTGTTATCTGAAACCCAACATAGATGAAGTTGCATAAGTAGTCTTGATGAGAGCTCTGCAATGGCTTACGGTCACACTACCCTGAGAACGCCTGATCTCGGAAGATAAGCAGGGTTTGGCCTAGTTAGTACTTGCATGGGAGACCACCTGGGAATACCAGGTGCTGTAAGCTTTTCCCCTCTTGCTTCCATTACCATGGTCTTGTTATACATTACTAGTTTGTTATCGGAAACCCAACATAGATGAAGTTGCATAAGTAGTCTTGATGAGAGCTCTGCAATGGCTTACGGTCACACTACCCTGAGAACGCCCGATCTCGTCTGATCTCGGAAGCTAAGCAGGGTTTGGCCTGGTTAGTACTTGGATGGGAGACCACCTGGGAATACCAGGTGCTGTAAGCTTTTCCCCTCTTGCTTCCATTACCATGGTCTTGTTAGACATTACTAGTTTGTTATCTGAAACCCAACATAGATGAAGTTGCATAAGTAGTCTTGATGAGAGCTCTGCAATGGCTTGCGGTCACACTACCCTGAGAACGCCCGATCTCGTCTGATCTCAGAAGCTAAGCAGGGTTTGGCCTGGTTAGTACTTGGATGGGAGACCACCTGGGAATACCAGGTGCTGTAAGCTTTTCCCCTCTTGCTTCCATTACCATGGTCTTGTTATACATTACTAGTTTGTTATCTGAAACCCAACATAGATGAAGTTGCATAAGTAGTCTTGATGAGAGCTCTGCAATGGCTTACGGTCACACTACCCTGAGAACGCCCGATCTCGTCTGATCTCGGAAGCTAAGCAGGGTTTGGCCTGGTTAGTACTTGGATGGGAGACCACCTGGGAATACCAGGTGCTGTAAGCTTTTCCCCTCTTGCTTCCATTACCATGGTCTTGTTATACATTACTAGTTTGTTATCTGAAACCCAACATAGATGAAGTTGCATAAGTAGTCTTGATGAGAGCTCTGCAATGGCTTACGGTCACACTACCCTGAGAACGCCCGATCTCGTCTGATCTCGGAAGCTAAACAGGGTTTGGCCTGGTTAGTACTTGGATGGGAGACCACCTGGGAATACCAGGTGCTGTAAGCTTTTCCCCTCTTGCTTCCATTACCATGGTCTTGTTATACATTACTAGTTTGTTATCTGAAACCCAACATAAATGAAGTTGCATAAGTAGTCTTGATGAGAGCTCTGCAATGGCTTACGGTCACACTACCCTGAGAACGCCCGATCTCGTCTGATCTCGGAAGCTAAGCAGGGTTTGGCCTGGTTAGTACTTGGATGGGAGACCACCTGGGAATACCAGGTGCTGTAAGCTTTTCCCCTCTTGCTTCCATTACCATGGTCTTGTTATACATTACTAGTTTGTTATCTGAAACCCAACATAGATGAAGTTGCATAAGTAGTCTTGATGAGAGCTCTGCAATGGCTTACGGTCACACTACCCTGAGAACGCCCGATCTCGTCTGATCTCGGAAGCTAAGCAGGGTTTGGCCTGGTTAGTACTTGGATGGGAGACCACCTGGGAATACCAGGTGCTGTAAGCTTTTCCCCTCTTGCTTCCATTACCATGGTCTTGTTATACATTACTAGTTTGTTATCTGAAACCCAACATAGATGAAGTTGCATAAGTAGTCTTGATGAGAGCTCTGCAATGGCTTACGGTCACACTACCCTGAGAACGCCTGATCTCGTCTGATCTCGGAAGCTAAGCAGGGTTTGGCCTGGTTAGTACTTGGATGGGAGACCACCTGGGAATACCAGGTGCTGTAAGCTTTTCCCCTCTTGCTTCCATTACCATGGTCTTGTTATACATTACTAGTTTGTTATCTGAAACCCAACATAGATGAAGTTGCATAAGTAGTCTTGATGAGAGCTCTGCAATGGCTTAAGGTCACACTACCCTGAGAACGCCCGATCTCGTCTGATCTCGGAAGCTAAGCAGGGTTTGGCCTGGTTAGTACTTGGATGGGAGACCACCTGGGAATACCAGGTGCTGTAAGCTTTTCCCCTCTTGCTTCCATTACCATGGTCTTGTTAGACATTACTAGTTTGTTATCTGAAACCCAACATAGATGAAGTTGCATAAGTAGTCTTGATGAGAGCTCTGCAATGGCTTGCGGTCACACTACCCTGAGAACGCCCGATCTCGTCTGATCTCAGAAGCTAAGCAGGGTTTGGCCTGGTTAGTACTTGGATGGGAGACCACCTGGGAATACCAGGTGCTGTAAGCTTTTCCCCTCTTGCTTCCATTACCATGGTCTTGTTATACATTACTAGTTTGTTATCTGAAACCCAACATAGATGAAGTTGCATAAGTAGTCTTGATGAGATCTCTGCAATGGCTTACGGTCACACTACCCTGAGAACGCCCGATCTCGTCTGATCTCGGAAGCTAAGCAGGGTTTGGCCTGGTTAGTACTTGGATGGGAGACCACCTGGGAATACCAGGTGCTGTAAGCTTTTCCCCTCTTGCTTCCATTACCATGGTCTTGTTATACATTACTAGTTTGTTATCTGAAACCCAACATAGATGAAGTTGCATAAGTAGTCTTGATGAGAGCTCTGCAATGGCTTACGGTCACACTACCCTGAGAACGCCCGATCTCGTCTGATCTCGGAAGCTAAGCAGGGTTTGGCCTGGTTAGTACTTGGATGGGAGACCACCTGGGAATACCAGGTGCTGTAAGCTTTTCCCCTCTTGCTTCCATTACCATGGTCTTGTTATACATTACTAGTTTGTTATCTGAAACCCAACATAGATGAAGTTGCATAAGTAGTCTTGATGAGAGCTCTGCAATGGCTTACGGTCACACTACCCTGAGAACGCCCGATCTCGTCTGATCTCGGAAGCTAAGCAGGGTTTGGCCTGGTTAGTACTTGGATGGGAGACCACCTGGGAATACCAGGTGCTGTAAGCTTTTCCCCTCTTGCTTCCATTACCATGGTCTTGTTATACATTACTAGTTTGTTATCTGAAACCCAACATAGATGAAGTTGCATAAGTAGTCTTGATGAGAGCTCTGCAATGGCTTACGGTCACACTACCCTGAGAACGCCCGATCTCGTCTGATCTCGGAAGCTAAGCAGGGTTTGGCCTGGTTAGTACTTGGATGGGAGACCACCTGGGAATACCAGGTGCTGTAAGCTTTTCCCCTCTTGCTTCCATTACCATGGTCTTGTTAGACATTACTAGTTTGTTATCTGAAACCCAACATAGATGAAGTTGCATAAGTAGTCTTGATGAGAGCTCTGCAATGGCTTGCGGTCACACTACCCTGAGAACGCCCGATCTCGTCTGATCTCAGAAGCTAAGCAGGGTTTGGCCTGGTTAGTACTTGGATGGGAGACCACCTGGGAATACCAGGTGCTGTAAGCTTTTCCCCTCTTGCTTCCATTACCATGGTCTTGTTATACATTACTAGTTTGTTATCTGAAACCCAACATAGATGAAGTTGCATAAGTAGTCTTGATGAGATCTCTGCAATGGCTTACGGTCACACTACCCTGAGAACGCCCGATCTCGTCTGATCTCGGAAGCTAAGCAGGGTTTGGCCTGGTTAGTACTTGGATGGGAGACCACCTGGGAATACCAGGTGCTGTAAGCTTTTCCCCTCTTGCTTCCATTACCATGGTCTTGTTATACATTACTAGTTTGTTATCTGAAACCCAACATAGATGAAGTTGCATAAGTAGTCTTGATGAGAGCTCTGCAATGGCTTACGGTCACACTACCCTGAGAACGCCCGATCTCGTCTGATCTCGGAAGCTAAACAGGGTTTGGCCTGGTTAGTACTTGGATGGGAGACCACCTGGGAATACCAGGTGCTGTAAGCTTTTCCCCTCTTGCTTCCATTACCATGGTCTTGTTATACATTACTAGTTTGTTATCTGAAACCCAACATAGATGAAGTTGCATAAGTAGTCTTGATGAGAGCTCTGCAATGGCTTACGGTCACACTACCCTGAGAACGCCCGATCTCGTCTGATCTCGGAAGCTAAGCAGGGTTTGGCCTGGTTAGTACTTGGATGGGAGACCACCTGGGAATACCAGGTGCTGTAAGCTTTTCCCCTCTTGCTTCCATTACCATGGTCTTGTTATACATTACTAGTTTGTTATCTGAAACCCAACATAGATGAAGTTGCATAAGTAGTCTTGATGAGAGCTCTGCAATGGCTTACGGTCACACTACCCTGAGAACGCCCGATCTCGTCTGATCTCGGAAGCTAAGCAGGGTTTGGCCTGGTTAGTACTTGGATGGGAGACCACCTGGGAATACCAGGTGCTGTAAGCTTTTCCCCTCTTGCTTCCATTACCATGGTCTTGTTATACATTACTAGTTTGTTATCTGAAACCCAACATAGATGAAGTTGCATAAGTAGTCTTGATGAGAGCTCTGCAATGGCTTACGGTCACACTACCCTGAGAACGCCCGATCTCGTCTGATCTCGGAAGCTAAGCAGGGTTTGGCCTGGTTAGTACTTGGATGGGAGACCACCTGGGAATACCAGGTGCTGTAAGCTTTTCCCCTCTTGCTTCCATTACAATGGTCTTGTTATACATTACTAGTTTGTTATCTGAAACCCAACATAGATGAAGTTGCATAAGTAGTCTTGATGAGAGCTCTGCAATGGCTTACGGTCACACTACCCTGAGAACGCCCGATCTCGTCTGATCTCGGAAGCTAAGCAGGGTTTGGCCTGCTTAGTACTTGGATGGGAGACCACCTGGGAATACCAGGTGCTGTAAGCTTTTCCCCTCTTGCTTCCTTTACCATGGTCTTGTTATACATTACTAGTTTGTTATCTGAAACCCAACATAGATGAAGTTGCATAAGTAGTCTTGATGAGAGCTCTGCAATGGCTTACGGTCACACTACCCTGAGAATGCCCGATCTGGTCTGATCTCGGAAGCTAAGCAGGGTTTGGCCTGGTTAGTACTTGGATGGGAGACCACCTGGGAATACCAGGTGCTGTAAGCTTTTCCCCTCTTGCTTCCATTACCATGGTCTTGTTATACATTACTAGTTTGTTATCTGAAACCCAACATAGATGAAGTTGCATAAGTAGTCTTGATGAGAGCTCTGCAATGGCTTACGGTCACACTACCCTGAGAACGCCCGATCTCGTCTGATCTCGGAAGCTAAGCAGGGTTTGGCCTGGTTAGTACTTGGATGGGAGACCACCTGGGAATACCAGGTGCTGTAAGCTTTTCCCCTCTTGCTTCCATTATCATGGTCTTGTTATACATTACTAGTTTGTTATCTGAAACCCAACATAGATGAAGTTGCATAAGTAGTCTTGATGAGAGCTCTGCAATGGCTTACGGTCACACTACCCTGAGAACGCCCGATCTCGTCTGATCTCCGAAGCTAAGCAGGGTTTGGCCTGGTTAGTACTTGGATGGGAGACCACCTGGGAATACCAGGTGCTGTAAGCTTTTCCCCTCTTGCTTCCATTACCATGGTCTTGTTATACATTACTAGTTTGTTATCTGAAACCCAACATAGATGAAGTTGCATAAGTAGTCTTGATGATTGCTCTGCAATGGCTTACGGTCACACTACCCTGAGAACGCCCGATCTCGTCTGATCTCGGAAGCTAAGCAGGGTTTGGCCTGGTTAGTACTTGGATGGGAGACCACCTGGGAATATCAGGTGCTGTAAGCTTTTCCCCTCTTGCTTCCATTACCATGGTCTTGTTATACATTACTAGTTTGTTATCTGAAACCCAACATAGATGAAGTTGCATAAGTAGTCTTGATGAGAGCTCTGCAATGGCTTACGGTCACACTACCCTGAGAACGCCCGATCTTGTCTGATCTCGGAAGCTAAGCAGGGTTTGGCCTGGTTAGTACTTGGATGGGAGACCACCTGGGAATACCAGGTGCTGTAAGCTTTTCCCCTCTTGCTTCCATTACCATGGTCTTGTTATACATTACTAGTTTGTTATCTGAAACCCAACATAGATGAAGTTGCATAAGTAGTCTTGATGAGAGCTCTGCAATGGCTTACGGTCACACTACCCTGAGAACGCCCGATCTCGTCTGATCTCGGAAGCTAAGCAGGGTTTGGCCTGGTTAGTACTTGGATGGGAGACCACCTGGGAATACCAGGTGCTGTAAGCTTTTCCCCTCTTGCTTCCATTACCATGGTCTTGTTATACATTACTAGTTTGTTATCTAAAACCCAACATAGATGAAGTTGCATAAGTAGTCTTGATGAGAGCTCTGCAATGGCTTGCGGTCACACTACCCTGAGAACGCCCGATCTCGTCTGATCTCAGAAGCTAAGCAGGGTTTGGCCTGGTTAGTACTTGGATGGGAGACCACCTGGGAATACCAGGTGCTGTAAGCTTTTCCCCTCTTGCTTCCATTACCATGGTCTTGTTATACATTACTAGTTTGTTATCTAAAACCCAACATAGATGAAGTTGCATAAGTAGTCTTGATGAGAGCTCTGCAATGGCTTACGGTCACACTACCCTGAGAACGCCCGATTTCGTCTGATCTCGGAAGCTAAACAGGGTTTGGCCTGGTTAGTACTTGGATGGGAGACCACCTGGGAATACCAGGTGCTGTAAGCTTTTCCCCTCTTGCTTCCATTACCATGGTCTTGTTATACATTACTAGTTTGTTATCTGAAACCCAACATAGATGAAGTTGCATAAGTAGTCTTGATGAGAGCTCTGCAATGGCTTACGGTCACACTACCCTGAGAACGCCCGATCTTGTCTGATCTCGGAAGCTAAGCAGGGTTTGGCCTGGTTAGTACTTGGATGGGAGACCACCTGGGAATACCAGGTGCTGTAAGCTTTTCCCCTCTTGCTTCCATTACCATGGTCTTGTTATACATTACTAGTTTGTTATCTGAAACCCAACATAGATGAAGTTGCATAAGTAGTCTTGATGAGAGCTCTGCAATGGCTTACGGTCACACTACCCTGAGAACGCCCGATCTCGTCTGATCTCGGAAGCTAAGCAGGGTTTGGCCTGCTTAGTACTTGGATGGGAGACCACCTGGGAATACCAGGTGCTGTAAGCTTTTCCCCTCTTGCTTCCATTACCATGGTCTTGTTAGACATTACTAGTTTGTTATCTGAAACCCAACATAGATGAAGTTGCATAAGTAGTCTTGATGAGAGCTCTGCAATGGCTTGCGGTCACACTACCCTGAGAACGCCCGATCTCGTCTGATCTCAGAAGCTAAGCAGGGTTTGGCCTGGTTAGTACTTGGATGGGAGACCACCTGGGAATACCAGGTGCTGTAAGCTTTTCCCCTCTTGCTTCCATTACCATGGTCTTGTTATACATTACTAGTTTGTTATCTGAAACCCAACATAGATGAAGTTGCATAAGTAGTCTTGATGAGAGCTCTGCAATGGCTTACGGTCACACTACCCTGAGAACGCCCGATCTCGTCTGATCTCGGAAGCTAAGCAGGGTTTG
>NW_026040046.1:470000-475000 GCF_023375975.1 Astyanax mexicanus
TCTGCAATAGCTTACGGTCACACTACCCTGAGAACTCCCGATCTCGTCTGATCTCGGAAGCTAAGCAGGGTTTGGCCTGGTTAGTACTTGGATGGGAGACCACCTGGGAATACCAGGTGCTGTAAGATTTTCCCCTCTTGCTTCCATTACCATGGTCTTGTTATACATTACTAGTTTGTTATCTGAAACCCAACATAGATGAAGTTGCATAAGTAGTCTTGATGAGAGCTCTGCAATGGCTTACGGTCACACTACCCTGAGAACGCCCGATCTCGTCTGATCTCGGAAGCTAAGCAGGGTTTGGCCTGGTTAGTACTTGGATGGGAGACCACCTGGGAACACCAGGTGCTGTAAGCTTTTCCCCTCTTGCTTCCATTACCATGGTCTTGTTATACATTACAAGTTTGTTTTCTGAAACCCAACATAGATGAAGTTGCATAAGTAGTCTTGATGAGAGCTCTGCAATGGCTTACGGTCACACTACCCTGAGAACGCCCGATCTCGTCTGATCTCGGAAGCTAAGCAGGGTTTGGCCTGGTTCGTACTTGGATGGGAGACCACCTGGGAACACCAGGTGCTGTAAGCTTTTCCCCTCTTGCTTCCGTTACCATGGTCTTGTTATACATTACTAGTTTGTTATCTGAAACCCAACATAGATGAAGTTGCTTAAGTAGTCTTGATGAGAGCTCTGCAATGGCTTACGGTCACACTACCCTGAGAACGCCCGATCTCGTCTGATCTCGGAAGCTAAGCAGGGTTTGGCCTGGTTAGTACTCGGATGGGAGACCACCTGGGAATACCAGGTGCTGTAAGCTTTTCCCCTCTTGCTTCCATTACCATGGTCTTGTTATACATTACTAGTTTGTTATCTGAAACCCAACATAGATGAAGTTGCATAAGTAGTCTTGATGAGAGCTCTGCAATGGCTTACGGTCACACTACCCTGAGAACGCCCGATCTCGTCTGATCTCGGAAGCTAAGCAGGGTTTGGCCTGGTTAGTACTTGGATGGGAGACCACCTGGGAATACCAGGTGCTGTAAGCTTTTCCCCTCTTGCTTCCATTACCATGGTCTTGTTATACATTACTAGTTTGTTATCTGAAACCCAACATAGATGAAGTTGCATAAGTAGTCTTGATGAGAGCTCTGCAATGGCTTACGGTCACACTACCCTGAGAACGCCCGATCTCGTCTGATCTCGGAAGCTAAGCAGGGTTTGGCCTGGTTAGTACTTGGATGGGAGACCACCTGGGAATACCAGGTGCTGTAAGCTTTTCCCCTCTTGCTTCCATTACCATGGTCTTGTTATACATTACTAGTTTGTTATCTGAAACCCAACATAGATGAAGTTGCATAAGTAGTCTTGATGAGAGCTCTGCAATGGCTTACGGTCACACTACCCTGAGAACGCCAGATCTCGTCTGATCTCGGAAGCTAAGCAGGGTTTGGCCTGGTTAGTACTTGGATGGGAGACCACCTGGGAATACCAGGTGCTGTAAGCTTTTCCCCTCTTGCTTCCATTACCATGGTCTTGTTATACATTACTAGTTTGTTATCTGAAACCCAACATAGATGAAGTTGCATAAGTAGTCTTGATGAGAGCTCTGCAATGGCTTACGGTCACACTGCCCTGAGAACGCCCGATCTCGTCTGATCTCGGAAGCTAAGCAGGGTTTGGCCTGGTTAGTACTTGGATGGGAGACCACCTGGGAATACCAGGTGCTGTAAGCTTTTCCCCTCTTGCTTCCATTACCATGGTCTTGTTATACATTACTAGTTTGTTATCTGAAACCCAACATAGATGAAGTTGCATAAGTAGTCTTGATGAGAGCTCTGCAATGGCTTACAGTCACACTACCCTGAGAACGCCCGGTCTCGTCTGATCTCGGAAGCTAAGCAGGGTTTGGCCTGGTTAGTACTTGGATGGGAGACCACCTGGGAATACCAGGTGCTGTAAGCTTTTCCCCTCTTGCTTCCATTACCATGGTCTTGTTATACATTACTAGTTTGTTATCTGAAACCCAACATAGATGAAGTTGCATAAGTAGTCTTGATGAGAGATCTGTAATAGCATACGGTCACACTACCCTGAGAACGCCCGATCTCGTCTGATCTCGGAAGCTAAGCAGGGTTTGGCCTGGTTAGTACTTGGATGGGAGACCACCTGGGAATACCAGGTGCTGTAAGCTTTTCCCCTCTTGCTTCCATTACCATGGTCTTGTTATACATTACTAGTTTGTTATCTGAAACCCAACATAGATGAAGTTGCATAAGTAGTCTTGATGAGAGCTCTGCAATGGCTTACGGTAACACTACCCTGAGAACGCCCGATCTCGTCTGATCTCGGAAGCTAAGCAGGGTTTGGACTGGTTCGTACTTGGATGGGAGACCACCTGGGAACACCAGGTGCTGTAAGCTTTTCCCCTCTTGCTTCCATTACCATGGTCTTGTTATACATTACTAGTTTGTTATCTGAAACCCAACATAGATGAAGTTGCATAAGTAGTCTTGATGAGAGCTCTGCAATGGCTTACGGTCACACTACCCTGAGAACGCCCGATCTCGTCTGATCTCGGAAGCTAAGCAGGGTTTGGCCTGGTTAGTACTTGGATGGGAGACCACCTGGGAATACCAGGTGCTGTAAGCTTTTCCCCTCTTGCTTCCATTACCATGGTCTTGTTATACATTACTAGTTTGTTATCTGAAACCCAACATAGATGAAGTTGCATAAGTAGTCTTGATGAGAGCTCTGCAATGGTTTACGGTCACACTACCCTGAGAACTCCCGATCTCGTCTGATCTCGGAAGCTAAGCAGGGTTTGGCCTGGTTCGTACTTGGATGGGAGACCACCTGGGAACACCAGGTGCTGTAAGCTTTTCCCCTCTTGCTTCCATTACCATGGTCTTGTTATACATTACTAGTTTGTTATCTGAAACCCAACGTAGATGAAGTTGCATAAGTAGTCTTGATGAGAGCTCTGCAATGGCTTACGGTCACACTACCCTGAGAACGCCCGATCTCGTCTGATCTCGGAAGCTAAGCAGGGTTTGGCCTGGTTAGTACTTGGATGGGAGACCACCTGGGAATACCAGGTGCTGTAAGCTTTTCCCCTCTTGCTTCCATTACCATGGTCTTGTTATACATAACTAGTTTGTTATCTGAAACCCAACATAGATGAAGTTGCATAAGTAGTCTTGATGAGAGCTCTGCTATGGCTTACGGTCACACTACCCTGAGAACTCCCGATCTCGTCTGATCTCGGAAGCTAAGCAGGGTTTGGCCTGGTTAGTACTTGGATGGGAGACCACCTGGGAATACCAGGTGCTGTAAGATTTTCCCCTCTTGCTTCCATTACCATGGTCTTGTTATACATTACTAGTTTGTTATCTGAAACCCAACATAGATGAAGTTGCATAAGTAGTCTTGATGAGAGCTCTGCAATGGCTTACGGTCACACTACCCTGAGAACGCCCGATCTCGTCTGATCTCGGAAGCTAAGCAGGGTTTGGCCTGGTTAGTACTTGGATGGGAGACCACCTGGGAACACCAGGTGCTGTAAGCTTTTCCCCTCTTGCTTCCATTACCATGGTCTTGTTATACATTACTAGTTTGTTATCTGAAACCCAACATAGATGAAGTTGCATAAGTAGTCTTGATGAGAGCTCTGCAATGGCTTACGGTCACACTACCCTGAGAACGCCCGATCTGGTCTGATCTCGGAAGCTAAGCAGGGTTTGGCCTGGTTCGTACTTGGATGGGAGACCACCTGGGAACACCAGGTGCTGTAAGCTTTTCCCCTCTTGCTTCCATTACCATGGTCTTGTTATACATTACTAGTTTGTTATCTGAAACCCAACATAGATGAAGTTGCATAAGTAGTCTTGATGAGAGCTCTGCAATGGCTTACGGTCACACTACCCTGAGAACGCCCGATCTCATCTGATCTCGGAAGCTAAGCAGGGTTTGGCCTGGTTAGTACTCGGATGGGAGACCACCTGGGAATACCAGGTGCTGTAAGCTTTTCCCCTCTTGCTTCCATTACCATGGTCTTGTTATACATTACTAGTTTGTTATCTGAAACCCAACATAGATGAAGTTGCATAAGTAGTCTTGATGAGAGCTCTGCAATGGCTTACGGTCACACTACCCTGAGAACGCCCGATCTCGTCTGATCTCGGAAGCTAAGCAGGGTTTGGCCTGGTTAGTACTTGGATGGGAGACCACCTGGGAATACCAGGTGCTGTAAGCTTTTCCCCTCTTGCTTCCATTACCATGGTCTTGTTATACATTACTAGTTTGTTATCTGAAACCCAACATAGATGAAGTTGCATAAGTAGTCTTGATGAGAGCTCTGCAATGGCTTACGGTCACACTACCCTGAGAACGCCTGATCTCGTCTGATCTCGGAAGCTAAGCAGGGTTTGGCCTGGTTAGTACTTGGATGGGAGACCACCTGGGAATACCAGGTGCTGTAAGCTTTTCCCCTCTTGCTTCCATTACCATGGTCTTGTTATACATTACTAGTTTGTTATCTGAAACCCAACATAGATGAAGTTGCATAAGTAGTCTTGATGAGAGCTCTGCAATGGCTTACGGTCACACTACCCTGAGAACGCCCGATCTCGTCTGATCTCGGAAGCTAAGCAGGGTTTGGCCTGGTTAGTACTTGGATGGGAGACCACCTGGGAATACCAGGTGCTGTAAGCTTTTCCCCTCTTGCTTCCATTACCATGGTCTTGTTATACATTACTAGTTTGTTATCTGAAACCCAACATAGATGAAGTTGCATAAGTAGTCTTGATGAGAGCTCTGCAATGGCTTACGGTCACACTACCCTGAGAACGCCCGATCTCGTCTGATCTCGGAAGCTAAGCAGGGTTTGGCCTGGTTAGTACTTGGATGAGAGACCACCTGGGAATACCAGGTGCTGTAAGCTTTTCCCCTCTTGCTTCCATTACCATGGTCTTGTTATACATTACTAGTTTGTTATCTGAAACCC
>NW_026040046.1:480000-482500 GCF_023375975.1 Astyanax mexicanus
GGTCTTGTTATACATTACTAGTTTGTTATCTGAAACCCAACATAGATGAAGTTGCATAAGTAGTCTTGATGAGAGCTCTGCAATGGCTTACGGTCACACTACCCTGAGAACGCCCGACCTCGTCTGATCTCGGAAGCTAAGCAGGGTTTGGCCTGGTTAGTACTTGGATGGGAGACCACCTGGGAATACCAGGTGCTGTAAGCTTTTCCCCTCTTGCTTCCATTACCATGGTCTTGTTATACATTACTAGTTTGTTATCTGAAACCCAACATAGATGAAGTTGCATAAGTAGTCTTGATGAGAGCTCTGCAATGGCTTACGGTCACACTACCCTGAGAACGCCCGATCTCGTCTGATCTCGGAAGCTAAGCAGGGTTTGGCCTGGTTAGTACTTGGATGGGAGACCACCTGGGAATACCAGGTGCTGTAAGCTTTTCCCCTCTTGCTTCCATTACCATGGTCTTGTTATACATTACTAGTTTGTTATCTGAAACCCAACATAGATGAAGTTGCATAAGTAGTCTTGATGAGAGCTCTGCAATGGCTATCCGTCATACTGCCCTGAGAACGCCCGATCTCGTCTGATCTCGGAAGCTAAGCAGGGTTTGGCCTGGTTAGTACTTGGATGGGAGACCACCTGGGAATACCAGGTGCTGTAAGCTTTTCCCCTCTTGCTTCCATTACCATGGTCTTGTTATACATTACTAGTTTGTTATCTGAAACCCAACATAGATGAAGTTGCATAAGTAGTCTTGATGAGAGCTCTGCAATGGCTTACGGTCACACTACCCTGAGAACGCCCGATCTCGTCTGATCTCGGAAGCTAAGCAGGGTTTGGCCTGGTTAGTACTTGGATGGGAGACCACCTGGGAATACCAGGTGCTGTAAGCTTTTCCCCTCTTGCTTCCATTACCATGGTCTTGTTATACATTACTAGTTTGTTATCTGAAACCCAACATAGATGAAGTTGCATAAGTAGTCTTGATGAGAGCTCTGCAATGGCTTACGGTCACACTACCCTGAGAACGCCCGATCTCGTCTGATCTCGGAAGCTAAGCAGGGTTTGGCCTGGTTAGTACTTGGATGGGAGACCACCTGGGAATACCAGGTGCTGTAAGCTTTTCCCCTCTTGCTTCCATTACCATGGTCTTGTTATACATTACTAGTTTGTTATCTGAAACCCAACATAGATGAAGTTGCATAAGTAGTCTTGATGAGAGCTCTGCAATGGCTTACGGTCACACTACCCTGAGAACGCCCGATCTCGTCTGATCTCGGAAGCTAAGCAGGGTTTGGCCTGGTTAGTACTTGGATGGGAGACCACCTGGGAATACCAGGTGCTGTAAGCTTTTCCCCTCTTGCTTCCATTACCATGGTCTTGTTATACATTACTAGTTTGTTATCTGAAACCCAACATAGATGAAGTTGCATAAGTAGTCTTGATGAGAGCTCTGCAATGGCTTACGGTCACACTACCCTGAGAACGCCCGATCTCGTCTGATCTCGGAAGCTAAGCAGGGTTTGGCCTGGTTAGTACTTGGATGGGAGACCACCTGGGAATACCAGGTGCTGTAAGCTTTTCCCCTCTTGCTTCCATTACCATGGTCTTGTTATACATTACTAGTTTGTTATCTGAAACCCAACATAGATGAAGTTGCATAAGTAGTCTTGATGAGAGCTCTGCAATGGCTTACGGTCACACTACCCTGAGAACGCCCGATCTCGTCTGATCTCGGAAGCTAAGCAGGGTTTGGCCTGGTTAGTACTTGGATGGGAGACCACCTGGGAATACCAGGTGCTGTAAGCTTTTCCCCTCTTGCTTCCATTACCATGGTCTTGTTATACATTACTAGTTTGTTATCTGAAACCCAACATAGATGAAGTTGCATAAGTAGTCTTCATGAGAGCTCTGCAATGGCTTACGGTCACACTACCCTGAGAACGTCTGATCTCGGAAGCTAAGCAGGGTTTGGCCTGGTTAGTACTTGGATGGGAGACCACCTGGGAATACCAGGTGCTGTAAGCTTTTCCCCTCTTGCTTCCATTACCATGGTCTTGTTATACATTACTAGTTTGTTATCTGGAACCCAACATAGATGAAGTTGCATAAGTAGTCTTGATGAGAGCTCTGCAATGGCTTACGGTCACACTACCCTGAGAACGCCCGATCTCGTCTGATCTCGGAAGCTAAGCAGGGTTTGGCCTGGTTAGTACTTGGATGGGAGACCACCTGGGAATACCAGGTGCTGTAAGCTTTTCCCCTCTTGCTTCCATTACCATGGTCTTGTTATACATTACTAGTTTGTTATCTGAAACCCAACATAGATGAAGTTGCATAAGTAGTCTTGATGAGAGCTCTGCAATGGCTTACGGTCACACTACCCTGAGAACGCCCGATCTCGTCTGATCTCGGAAGCTAAGCAGGGTTTGGCCTGGTTAGTACTTGGATGGGAGACCACCTGGGAATACCAGGTGCTGTAAGCTTTTCCCCTCTTGCTTC
>NW_026040046.1:490000-492500 GCF_023375975.1 Astyanax mexicanus
GAATACCAGGTGCTGTAAGCTTTTCCCCTCTTGCTTCCATTACCATGGTCTTGTTATACATTACTAGTTTGTTATCTGAAACCCAACATAGATGAAGTTGCATAAGTAGTCTTGATGAGAGCTCTGCAATGGCTTACGGTCACATTACCCTGAGAACGCCCGATCTCGTCTGATCTCGGAAGCTAAGCAGGGTTTGGCCTGGTTAGTACTTGGATGGGAGACCACCTGGGAATACCAGGTGCTGTAAGATTTTCCCCTCTTGTTTCCATTACCATGGTCTTGTTATACATTACTAGTTTGTTGTCTGAAACCCAACATAGATGAAGTTGCATAAGTAGTCTTGATGAGAGCTCTGCAATGGCTTACGGTCACACTACCCTGAGAACGCCCGATCTCGTCTGATCTCGGAAGCTAAGCAGGGTTTGGCCTGGTTAGTACTTGGATGGGAGACCACCTGGGAATACCAGGTGCTGTAAGCTTTTCCCCTCTTGCTTCCATTACCATGGTCTTGTTATACATTACTAGTTTGTTATCTGAAACCCAACGTAGATGAAGTTGCATAAGTAGTCTTGATGAGAGCTCTGCAATGGCTTACGGTCACACTACCCTGAGAACGCCCGATCTCGTCTGATCTCGGAAGCTAAGCAGGGTTTGGCCTGGTTAGTACTTGGATGGGAGTCCACCTGGGAATACCAGGTGCTGTAAGCTTTTCCCCTCTTGCTTCCATTACCATGGTCTTGTTATACATTACTAGTTTGTTATCTGAAACCCAACATAGATGAAGTTGCATAAGTAGTCTTGATGAGAGCTGTGCAATGGCTTACGGTCACACTACCCTGAGAACGCCCGATCTCGTCTGATCTCGGAAGCTAAGCAGCGTTTGGCCTGGTTAGTACTTGGATGGGAGACCACCTGGGAATACCAGGTGCTGTAAGCTTTTCCCCTCTTGCTTCCATTACCATGGTCATGTTATACATTACTAGTTTGTTATCTGAAACCCAACATAGATGAAGTTGCATAAGCAGTCTTGATGAGAGCTCTGCAATGGCTTACGGTCACACTACCCTGAGAACGCCCAATCTCGTCTGATCTCGGAAGCTAAGCAGGGTTTGGCCTGGTTAGTACTTGGATGGGAGACCACCTGGGAATACCAGGTGCTGTAAGCTTTTCCCCTCTTGCTTCCATTACCATGGTCTTGTTATACATTACTAGTTTGTTATCTGAAACCCAACATAGATGAAGTTGCATAAGTAGTCTTGATGAGAGCTCTGCAATGGCTTACGGTCACACTACCCTGAGAACTCCCGATCTCGTCTGATCTCGGAAGCTAAGCAGGGTTTGGCCTGGTTAGTACTTGGATGGGAGACCACCTGGGAATACCAGGTGCTGTAAGCTTTTCCCCTCTTGCTTCCATTACCATGGTCTTGTTATACATTACTAGTTTGTTATCTGAAACCCAACATAGATGAAGTTGCATAAGTAGTCTTGATGAGAGCTCTGCAATGGCTTACGGTCACACTACCCTGAGAACGCCCGATCTCGTCTGATCTCGGAAGCTAAGCAGGGTTTGGCCTGGTTAGTACTTGCATGGGAGACCACCTGGGAATACCAGGTGCTGTAAGCTTTTCCCCTCTTGCTTCCATTACCATGGTCTTGTTATACATTACTAGTTTGTTATCTGAAACCCAACATAGATGAAGTTGCATAAGTAGTCTTGATGAGAGCTCTGCAATGGCTTACGGTCACACTACCCTGAGAACGCCCGATCTCGTCTGATCTCGGAAGCTAAGCAGGGTTTGGCCTGGTTAGTACTTGGATGGGAGACCACCTGGGAATACCAGGTGCTGTAAGCTTTTCCCCTCTTGCTTCCATTACCATGGTCTTGTTATACATTACTAGTTTGTTATCTGAAACCCAACATAGATGAAGTTGCATAAGTAGTCTTGATGAGAGCTCTGCAATGGCTTACGGTCACACTACCCTGAGAACGCCCGATCTCGTCTGATCTCGGAAGCTAAGCAGCGTTTGGCCTGGTTAGTACTTGGATGGGAGACCACCTGGGAAAACCAGGTGCTGTAAGCTTTTCCCCTCTTGCTTCCATTACCATGGTCTTGTTATACATTACTAGTTTTTTATCTGAAACCCAACATAGATGAAGTTGCATAAGTAGTCTTGATGAGAGCTCTGCCAAGGCTTACGGTCACACTACCCTGAGAATGCCCGATGTCGTCTGATCTCGGAAGGTAAGCAGGGTTTGGCCTGGTTAGTACTTGGATGGGAGACCACCTGGGAATACCAGGTGCTGTAAGCTTTTCCCCTCTAGCTTCCATTACCATGGTCTTGTTATACATTACTAGTTTGTTATCTGAAACCCAACATAGATGAAGTTGCATAAGTAGTCTTGATGAGAGCTCTGCAATGGCTTACGGTCACACTACCCTGAGAACGCCCGATCTCGTCTGATCTCGGAACCTAAGCAGGGTTTGGCCTGGTTAGTACT
>NW_026040046.1:502500-507500 GCF_023375975.1 Astyanax mexicanus
TACGGTCACACTACCCTGAGAACGCCCGATCTCGTCTGATCTTGGAAGCTAAGCAGGGTTTGGCCTGGTTAGTACTTGGATGGGAGACCACCTGGGAATACCAGGTGCTGTAAGCTTTTCCCCTCTTGCTTCCATTACCATGGTCTTGTTATACATTACTAGTTTGTTATCTGAAACCCAACATAGATGAAGTTGCATAAGTAGTCTTGATGAGAGCTCTGCAATGGCTTACGGTCACACTACCCTGAGAACGCCCGATCTCGTCTGATCTCGGAAGCTAAGCAGGGTTTGGCCTGGTTAGTACTTGGATGGGAGACCACCTGGGAATACCAGGTGCTGTAAGCTTTTCCCCTCTTGCTTCCATTACCATGGTCTTGTTATACATTACTAGTTTGTTATCTGAAACCCAACATAGATGAAGTTGCATAAGTAGTCTTGATGAGAGCTCTGCAATGGCTTACGGTCACACTACCCTGAGAACGCCCGATCTCGTCTGATCTCGGAAGCTAAGCAGGGTTTGGCCTGGTTAGTACTTGGATGGGAGACCACCTGGGAATACCAGGTGCTGTAAGCTTTTCCCCTCTTGCTTCCATTACCATGGTCTTGTTATACATTACTAGTTTGTTAAATGAAACCCAACATAGATGAAGTTGCATAAGTAGTCTTGATGAGAGCTCTGCAATGGCTTACGGTCACACTACCCTGAGAACGCCCGATCTCGTCTGATCTCGGAAGCTAAGCAGGGTTTGGCCTGGTTAGTACTTGGATGGGAGACCACCTGGGAATACCAGGTGCTGTAAGCTTTTCCCCTCTTGCTTCCATTACCATGGTCTTGTTATACATTACTAGTTTGTTATCTGAAACCCAACATAGATGAAGCTGCATAAGTAGTCTTGATGAGAGCTCTGCAATGGCTTACGGTCACACTACCCTGAGAACGCCCGATCTCGTCTGATCTCGGAAGCTAAGCAGGGTTTGGCCTGGTTAGTACTTGGATGGGAGACCACCTGGGAATACCAGGTGCTGTAAGCTTTTCCCCTCTTGCTTCCATTACCATGGTCTTGTTATACATTACTAGTTTGTTATCTGAAACCCAACATAGATGAAGTTGCATAAGTAGTCTTGATGAGAGCTCTGCAATGGCTTACGGTCACACTACCCTGAGAACGCCCGATCTCGTCTGATCTCGGAAGCTAAGCAGGGTTTGGCCTGGTTAGTACTTGGATGGGAGACCACCTGGGAATACCAGGTGCTGTAAGCTTTTCCCCTCTTGCTTCCATTACCATGGTCTTGTTATACATTACTAGTTTGTTATCTGAAACCCAACATAGATGAAGTTGCAAAAGTAGTCTTGATGATAGCTCTGCAATGGCTTACGGTCACACTACCCTGAGAACGACTGATCTCGGAAGCTAAGCAGGGTTTGGCCTGGTTAGTACTTGGATGGGAGACCACCTGGGAATACCAGGTGCTGTAAGCTTTTCCCCTCTTGCTTCCATTACCATGGTCTTGTTATACATTACTAGTTTGTTATCTGAAACCCAACATAGATGAAGTTGCATAAGTAGTCTTGATGAGAGCTCTGCAATGGCTTACGGTCACACTACCCTGAGAACGCCCGAGCTCGTCTGATCTCGGAAGCTAAGCAGGGTTTGGCCTGGTTAGTACTTGGATGGGAGACCACCTGGGAATACCAGGTGCTGTAAGCTTTTCCCCTCTTGCTTCCATTACCATGGTCTTGTTATACATTACTAGTTTGTTATCTGAAACCCAACATAGATGAAGTTGCATAAGTAGTCTTGATGAGAGCTCTGCAATGGCTTACGGTCACACTACCCTGAGAACGCCCGATCTCGTCTGATCTCGGAAGCTAAGCAGGGTTTGGCCTGGTTAGTACTTGGATGGGAGACCACCTGGGAATACCAGGTGCTGTAAGCTTTTCCCCTCTTGCTTCCATTACCATGGTCTTGTTATACATTACTAGTTTGTTATCTGAAACCCAACATAGATGAAGTTGCATAAGTAGTCTTGATGAGAGCTCTGCAATGGCTTACAGTCACACTACCCTGAGAACGCCCGATCTCGTCTGATCTCGGAAGCTAAGCAGGGTTTGGCCTGGTTAGTACTTGGATGGGAGACCACCTGGGAATACCAGGTGCTGTAAGCTTTTCCCCTCTTGCTTCCATTACCATGGTCTTGTTATACATTACTAGTTTGTTATCTGAAACCCAACATAGATGAAGTTGCATAAGTAGTCTTGATGAGAGCTCTGCAATGGCTTACGGTCACACTACCCTGAGAACGCCCGATCTCGTCTGATCTCGGAAGCTAAGCAGGGTTTGGCCTGGTTAGTACTTGGATGGGAGACCACCTGGGAATACCAGGTGCTGTAAGCTTTTCCCCTCTTGCTTCCATTACCATGGTCTTGTTATACTTTACTAGTTTGTTATCTGAAACCCAACATAGATGAAGTTGCATAAGTAGTCTTGATGAGAGCTCTGCAATGGCTTACGGTCACACTACCCTGAGAACGCCCGATCTCGTCTGATCTCGCAAGCTAAGCAGGGTTTGGCCTGGTTAGTACTTGGATGGGAGACCACCTGGGAATACCAGGTGCTGTAAGCTTTTCCCCTCTTGCTTCCATTACCATGGTCTTGTTATACATTACTAGTTTGTTATCTGAAACCCAACATAGATGAAGTTGCATAAGTAGTCTTGATGAGAGCTCTGCAATGGCTTACGGTCACACTACCCTGAGAACGTCTGATCTCGGAAGCTAAGCATGGTTTGGCCTGGTTAGTACTTGGATGGGAGACCACCTGGGAATACCAGGTGCTGTAAGCTTTTCCCCTCTTGCTTCCATGACCATGGTCTTGTTATACATTACTAGTTTGTTATCTGAAACCCAACATAGATGAAGTTGCATAAGTAGTCTTGATGAGAGCTCTGCAATGGCTTACGGTCACACTACCCTGAGAACGCCCGATCTCGTCTGATCTCGGAAGCTAAGCAGGGTTTGGCCTGGTTAGTACTTGGATGGGAGACCACCTGGGAATACCAGGTGCTGTAAGCTTTTCCCCTCTTGCTTCCATTACCATGGTCTTGTTATACATTACTAGTTTGTTATCTGAAACCCAACATAGATGAAGTTGCATAAGTAGTCTTGATGAGAGCTCTGCAATGGCTTACGGTCACACTACCCTGAGAACGCCCGATCTCGTCTGATCTCGGAAGCTAAGCAGGGTTTGGCCTGGTTAGTACTTGGATGGGAGACCACCTGGGAATACCAGGTGCTGTAAGCTTTTCCCCTCTTGCTTCCATTACCATGGTCTTGTTATACATTACTAGTTTGTTATCTGAAACCCAACATAGATGAAGTTGCATAAGTAGTCTTGATGAGAGCTCTGCAATGGCTTACGGTCACACTACCCTGAGAACGCCCGATCTCGTCTGATCTCGGAAGCTAAGCAGGGTTTGGCCTGGTTAGTACTTGGATGGGAGACCACCTGGGAATACCAGGTGCTGTAAGCTTTTCCCCTCTTGCTTCCATTACCATGGTCTTGTTATACATTACTAGTTTGTTATCTGAAACCCAACATAGATGAAGTTGCATAAGTAGTCTTGATGAGAGCTCTGCAATGGCTTATGGTCACACTACCCTGAGAACGCCCGATCTCGTCTGATCTCGGAAGCTAAGCAGGGTTTGGCCTGGTTAGTACTTGGATGGGAGACCACCTGGGAATACCAGGTGCTGTAAGCTTTTCCCCTCTTGCTTCCATTACCATGGTCTTGTTATACATTACTAGTTTGTTATCTGAAACCCAACATAGATGAAGTTGCATAAGTAGTCTTGATGAGAGCTCTGCAATGGCTTACGGTCACACTACCCTGAGAACGCCCGATCTCGTCTGATCTCGGAAGCTAAGCAGGGTTTGGCCTGGTTAGTTCTTGGATGGGAGACCACCTGGGAATACCAGGTGCTGTAAGCTTTTCCCCTCTTGCTTCCATTACCATGGTCTTGTTATACATTACTAGTTTGTTGTCTGAAACCCAACATAGATGAAGTTGCATAAGTAGTCTTGATGAGAGCTCTGCAATGGCTTACGGTCACACTACCCTGAGAACGCCCGATCTCGTCTGATCTCGGAAGCTAAGCAGGGTTTGGCCTGGTTAGTACTTGGATGGGAGACCACCTGGGAATACCAGGTGCTGTAAGCTTTTCCCCTCTTGCTTCCATTACCATGGTCTTGTTATACATTACTAGTTTGTTATCTGAAACCCAACATAGATGAAGTTGCATAAGTAGTCTTGATGATAGCTCTGCAATGGCTTACGGTCACACTACCCTGAGAACGCCTGATCTCGGAAGCTAAACAGGGTTTGGCCTGGTTAGTACTTGGATGGGAGACCACCTGGGAATACCAGGTGCTGTAAGCTTTTCCCCTCTTGCTTCCATTACCATGGTCTTGTTATACATTACTAGTTTGTTATCTGAAACCCAACATAGATGAAGATGCATAAGTAGTCTTGATGAGAGCTCTGCAATGGCTTACGGTCACACTACCCTGAGAACGCCCGAGCTCGTCTGATCTCGGAAGCTAAGCAGGGTTTGGCCTGGTTAGTACTTGGATGGGAGACCACCTGGGAATACCAGGTGCTGTAAGCTTTTCCCCTCTTGCTTCCATTACCATGGTCTTGTTATACATTACTAGTTTGTTATCTGAAACCCAACATAGATGAAGTTGCATAAGTAGTCTTGATGAGAGCTCTGCAATGGCTTACGGTCACACTACCCTGAGAATGCCCGATCTCGTCTGATCTCGGAAGCTAAGCAGGGTTTGGCCTGGTTAGTACTTGGATGGGAGACCACCTGGGAATACCAGGTGCTGTAAGCTTTTCCCCTCTTGCTTCCATTACCATGGTCTTGTTATACATTACTAGTTTGTTATCTGAAACCCAACATAGATGAAGTTGCATAAGTAGTCTTGATGAGAGCTCTG
>NW_026040046.1:517500-525000 GCF_023375975.1 Astyanax mexicanus
GTTATCTGAAACCCAATGTAGATGAAGTTGCATAAGTAGTCTTGATGAGAGCTCTGCAATGGCTTACGGTCACACTACCCTGAGAACGCCCGATCTCGTCTGATTTCGGAAGCTAAGCAGGGTTTGGCCTGGTTAGTACTTGGATGGGAGTCCACCTGGGAATACCAGGTGCTGTAAGCTTTTCCCCTCTTGCTTCCATTACCATGGTCTTGTTATACATTACTAGTTTGTTATCTGAAACCCAACATAGATGAAGTTGCATAAGTAGTCTTGATGAGAGCTGTGCAATGGCTTACGGTCACACTACCCTGAGAACTCCCGATCTCGTCTGATCTCGGAAGCTAAGCAGGGTTTGGCCTGGTTAGTACTTGGATGGGAGACCACCTGGGAATACCAGGTGCTGTAAGATTTTCCCCTCTTGCTTCCATTACCATGGTCTTGTTATACATTACTAGTTTGTTATCTGAAACCCAACATAGATGAAGTTGCATAAGTAGTCTTGATGAGAGCTCTGCAATGGCTTACGGTCACACTACCCTGAGAACGCCCGATCTCGTCTGATCTCGGAAGCTAAGCAGGGTTTGGCCTGGTTAGTACTTGGATGGGAGACCACCTGGGAACACCAGGTGCTGTAAGCTTTTCCGCTCTTGCTTCCATTACCATGGTCTTGTTATACATTACTAGTTTGTTATCTGAAACCCAACATAGATGAAGTTGCATAAGTAGTCTTGATGAGAGCTCTGGAATGGCTTACGGTCACACTACCCTGAGAACGCCCGATCTCGTCTGATCTCGGAAGCTAAGCAGGGTTTGGCCTGGTTAGTACTTGGATGGGAGACCACCTGGGAATACCAGGTGCTGTAAGCTTTTCCCCTCTTGCTTCCATTACCATGGTCTTGTTATACATTACTAGTTTGTTATCTGAAACCCAACATAGATGAAGTTGCATAAGTAGTCTTGATGAGAGCTCTGCAATGGCTTACGGTCACACTACCCTGAGAACGCCCGATCTCGTCTGATCTCGGAAGCTAAGCAGGGTTTGGCCTGGTTAGTACTTGGATGGGAGACCTCCTGGGAATACCAGATGCTGTAAGCTTTTCCCCTCTTGCTTCCATTACCATGGTCTTGTTATACATTACTAGTTTGTTATCTGAAACCCAACATAGATGAAGTTGCATAAGTAGTCTTGATGAGAGCTCTGCAATGGCTTACGGTCACACTACCCTGAGAACGCCCGATCTCGTCTGATCTCGGAAGCTAAGCAGGGTTTGGCCTGGTTAGTACTTGGATGGGAGACCACCTGGGAATACCAGGTGCTGTAAGCTTTTCCCCTCTTGCTTCCATTACCATGGTCTTGTTATACATTACTAGTTTGTTATCTGAAACCCAACATAGATGAAGTTGCATAAGTAGTATTGATGAGAGCTCTGCAATGGCTTACGGTCACACTACCCTGAGAACGCCCGATCTCGTCTGATCTCGGAAGCTAAGCAGGGTTTGGCCTGGTTAGTACTTGGATGGGAGACCACCTGGGAATACCAGGTGCTGTAAGCTTTTCCCCTCTTGCTTCCATTACCATGGTCTTGTTATACATTACTAGTTTGTTATCTGAAACCCAACATAGATGAAGTTGCATAAGTAGTCTTGATGAGAGCTCTGCAATGGCTTACGGTCACACTACCCTGAGAACGCCCGATCTCGTCTGATCTCGGAAGCTAAGCAGGGTTTGGCCTGGTTAGTACTTGCATGGGAGACCACCTGGGAATACCAGGTGCTGTAAGCTTTTCCCCTCTTGCTTCCATTACCATGGTCTTGTTATACATTACTAGTTTGTTATCTGAAACCCAACATAGATGAAGTTGCATAAGTAGTCTTGATGAGAGCTCTGCAATGGCTTACGGTCACACTACCCTGAGAACGCCCGATCTCGTCTGATCTCGGAAGCTAAGCAGGGTTTGGCCTGGTTAGTACTTGGATGGGAGACCACCTGGGAATACCAGGTGCTGTAAGCTTTTCCCCTCTTGCTTCCATTACCATGGTCTTGTTATACATTACTAGTTTGTTATCTGAAACCCAACATAGATGAAGTTGCATAAGTAGTCTTGATGAGAGCTCTGCAATGGCTTACGGTCACACTACCCTGAGAACGTCTGATCTCGGAAGCTAAGCAGCGTTTGGCCTGGTTAGTACTTGGATGGGAGACCACCTGGGAAAACCAGGTGCTGTAAGCTTTTCCCCTCTTGCTTCCATTACCATGGTCTTGTTATACATTACTAGTTTGTTATCTGAAACCCAACATAGATGAAGTTGCATAAGTAGTCTTGATGAGAGCTCTGCCAAGGCTTACGGTCACACTACCCTGAGAATGCCCGATCTCGTCTGATCTCGGAAGGTAAGCAGGGTTTGGCCTGGTTAGTACTTGGATGGGAGACCACCTGGGAATACCAGGTGCTGTAAGCTTTTCCCCTCTAGCTTCCATTACCATGGTCTTGTTATACATTACTAGTTTGTTATCTGAAACCCAACATAGATGAAGTTGCATAAGTAGTCTTGATGAGAGCTCTGCAATGGCTTACGGTCACACTACCCTGAGAACGCCCGATCTCGTCTGATCTCGGAAGCTAAGCAGGGTTTGGCCTGGTTAGTACTTGGATGGGAGACCACCTGGGAATACCAGGTGCTGTAAGCTTTTCCCCTCTTGCTTCCATTACCATGGTCTTGTTATACATTACTAGTTTGTTATCTGAAACCCAACATAGATGAAGTTGCATAAGTAGTCTTGATGAGAGCTCTGCAATGGCTTACGGTCACACTACCCTGAGAACTCCCGATCTCGTCTGATCTCGGAAGCTAAGCAGGGTTTGGCCTGGTTAGTACTTGGATGGGAGACCACCTGGGAATACCAGGTGCTGTAAGATTTTCCCCTCTTGCTTCCATTACCATGGTCTTGTTATACATTACTAGTTTGTTATCTGAAACCCAACATAGATGAAGTTGCATAAGTAGCCTTGATGAGAGCTCTGCAATGGCTTACGGTCACACTACCCTGAGAACGCCCGATCTCGTCTGATCTCGGAAGCTAAGCAGGGTTTGGCCTGGTTAGTACTTGGATGGGAGACCACCTGGGAACACCAGGTGCTGTAAGCTTTTCCGCTCTTGTTTCCATTACCATGGTCTTGTTATACATTACTAGTTTGTTATCTGAAACCCAACATAGATGAAGTTGCATAAGTAGTCTTGATGAGAGCTCTGCAATGGCTTACGGTCACACTACCCTGAGAACGCCCGATCTCGTCTGATCTCGGAAGCTAAGCAGGGTTTGGCCTGGTTAGTACTTGGATGGGAGACCACCTGGGAATACCAGGTGCTGTAAGCTTTTCCCCTCTAGCTTCCATTACCATGGTCTTGTTATACATTACTAGTTTGTTATCTGAAACCCAACATAGATGAAGTTGCATAAGTAGTCTTGATGAGAGCTCTGCAATGGCTTACGGTCACACTACCCTGAGAACGCCCGATCTCGTCTGATCTCGGAAGCTAAGCAGGGTTTGGCCTGGTTAGTACTTGGATGGGAGACCACCTGGGAATACCAGGTGCTGTAAGCTTTTCCCCTCTTGCTTCCATTACCATGGTCTTGTTATACATTACTAGTTTGTTATCTGAAACCCAACATAGATGAAGTTGCATAAGTAGTCTTGATGAGAGCTCTGCAATGGCTTACGGTCACACTACCCTGAGAACTCCCGATCTCGTCTGATCTCGGAAGCTAAGCAGGGTTTGGCCTGGTTAGTACTTGGATGGGAGACCACCTGGGAATACCAGGTGCTGTAAGATTTTCCCCTCTTGCTTCCATTACCATGGTCTTGTTATACATTACTAGTTTGTTATCTGAAACCCAACATAGATGAAGTTGCATAAGTAGTCTTGATGAGAGCTCTGCAATGGCTTACGGTCACACTACCCTGAGAACGCCCGATCTCGTCTGATCTCGGAAGCTAAGCAGGGTTTGGCCTGGTTAGTACTTGGATGGGAGACCACCTGGGAACACCAGGTGCTGTAAGCTTTTCCGCTCTTGTTTCCATTACCATGGTCTTGTTATACATTACTAGTTTGTTATCTGAAACCCAACATAGATGAAGTTGCATAAGTAGTCTTGATGAGAGCTCTGCAATGGCTTACGGTCACACTACCCTGAGAACGCCCGATCTCGTCTGATCTCGGAAGCTAAGCAGGGTTTGGCCTGGTTCGTACTTGGATGGGAGACCACCTGGGAACACCAGGTGCTGTAAGCTTTTCCCCTCTTGCTTCCATTACCATGGTCTTGTTATACATTACTAGTTTGTTATCTGAAACCCAACATAGATGAAGTTGCATAAGTAGTCTTGATGAGAGCTCTGCAATGGCTTACGGTCACACTACCCTGAGAACGCCCGATCTCGTCTGATCTCGGAAGCTAAGCAGGGTTTGGCCTGGTTAGTACTTGGATGGGAGACCACCTGGGAATACCAGGTGCTGTAAGCTTTTCCCCTCTTGCTTCCATTACCATGGTCTTGTTATACATTACTAGTTTGTTATCTGAAACCCAACATAGATGAAGTTGCATAAGTAGTCTTGATGAGAGCTCTGCAATGGCTTACGGTCACACTACCCTGAGAACGCCCGATCTCGTCTGATCTCGGAAGCTAAGCAGGGTTTGGCCTGGTTAGTACTTGGATGGGAGACCACCTGGGAATACCAGGTGCTGTAAGCTTTTCCCCTCTTGCTTCCATTACCATGGTCTTGTTATACATTACTAGTTTGTTATCTGAAACCCAACATAGATGAAGTTGCATAAGTAGTCTTGATGAGAGCTCTGCAATGGCTTACGGTCACACTACCCTGAGAACGCCCGATCTCGTCTGATCTCGGAAGCTAAGCAGGGTTTGGCCTGGTTCGTACTTGGATGGGAGACCACCTGGGAACACCAGGTGCTGTAAGCTTTTCCCCTCTTGCTTCCATTACCATGGTCTTGTTATACATTACTAGTTTGTTATCTGAAACCCAACATAGATGAAGTTGCATAAGTAGTCTTGATGAGAGCTCTGCAATGGCTTACGGTCACACTACCCTGAGAACGCCCGATCTCGTCTGATCTCGGAAGCTAAGCAGGGTTTGGCCTGGTTAGTACTTGGATGGGAGAACACCTGGGAATACCAGGTGCTGTAAGCTTTTCCCCTCTTGCTTCCATTACCATGGTCTTGTTATACATTACTAGTTTGTTATCTGAAACCCAACATAGATGAAGTTGCATAAGTAGTCTTGATGAGAGCTCTGCAATGGCTTACGGTCACACTACCCTGAGAACGCCCGATCTCGTCTGATCTCGGAAGCTAAGCAGGGTTTGGCCTGGTTAGTACTTGGATGGGAGACCACCTGGGAATACCAGGTGCTGTAAGCTTTTCCCCTCTTGCTTCCATTACCATGGTCTTGTTATACATTACTAGTTTGTTATCTGAAACCCAACATAGATGAAGTTGCATAAGTAGTCTTGATGAGAGCTCTGCAATGGCTTACGGTCACACTACCCTGAGAACGCCCGATCTCGTCTGATCTCGGAAGCTAAGCAGGGTTTGGCCTGGTTAGTACTTGGATGGGAGACCACCTGGGAATACCAGGTGCTGTAAGCTTTTCCCCTCTTGCTTCCATTACCATGGTCTTGTTATACATTACTAGTTTGTTATCTGAAACCCAACATAGATGAAGTTGCATAAGTAGTCTTGATGAGAGCTCTGCAATGGCTTACGGTCACACTACCCTGAGAACGCCCGATCTCGTCTGATCTCGGAAGCTAAGCAGGGTTTGGCCTGGTTAGTACTTGGATGGGAGACCACCTGGGAATACCAGGTGCTGTAAGCTTTTCCCCTCTTGCTTCCATTACCATGGTCTTGTTATACATTACTAGTTTGTTATCTGAAACCCAACATAGATGAAGTTGCATAAGTAGTCTTGATGAGAGCTCTGCAGTGGCTCACGGTCACACTACCCTGAGAACGCCCGATCTCGTCTGATCTCGGAAGCTAAGCAGGGTTTGGCCTGGTTAGTACTTGGATGGGAGACCACCTGGGAATACCAGGTGCTGTAAGCTTTTCCCCTCTTGCTTCCATTACCATGGTCTTGTTATACATTACTAGTTTGTTATCTGAAACCCAACATAGATGAAGTTGCATAAGTAGTCTTGATGAGAGCTCTGCAATGGCTTACGGTAACACTACCCTGAGAACGCCCGATCTCGTCTGATCTCGGAAGCTAAGCAGGGTTTGGACTGGTTCGTACTTGGATGGGAGACCACCTGGGAACACCAGGTGCTGTAAGCTTTTCCCCTCTTGCTTCCATTACCATGGTCTTGTTATACATTACTAGTTTGTTATCTTAAACCCAACATAGATGAAGTTGCATAAGTAGTCTTGATGAGAGCTCTGCAATGGCTTACGGTCACACTACCCTGAGAACGCCCGATCTCGTCTGATCTCGGAAGCTAAGCAGGGTTTGGCCTGGTTAGTACTTGGATGGGAGACCACCTGGGAATACCAGGTGCTGTAAGCTTTTCCCCTCTTGCTTCCATTACCATGGTCTTGTTATACATTACTAGTTTGTTATCTGAAACCCAACATAGATGAAGTTGCATAAGTAGTCTTGATGAGAGCTCTGCAATGGCTTACGGTCACACTACCCTGAGAACGCCCGATCTCGTCTGATCTCGGAAGCTAAGCAGGGTTTGGCCTGGTTAGTACTTGGATGGGAGACCACCTGGGAATACCAGGTGCTGTAAGCTTTTCCCCTCTTGCTTCCATTACCATGGTCTTGTTATACATTACTAGTTTGTTATCTGAAACCCAACATAGATGAAGTTGCATAAGTAGTCTTGATGAGAGCTCTGCAATGGCTTACGGTCACACTACCCTGAGAACGCCCGATCTCGTCTGATCTCGGAAGCTAAGCAGGGTTTGGCCTGGTTAGTACTTGGATGGGAGACCACCTGGGAATACCAGGTGCTGTAAGCTTTTCCCCTCTTGCTTCCATTACCATGGTCTTGTTATACATTACTAGTTTGTTATCTGAAACCCAACATAGATGAAGTTGCATAAGTAGTCTTGATGAGAGCTCTGCAATGGCTTACGGTCACACTACCCTGAGAACGCCCGATCTCGTCTGATCTCGGAAGCTAAGCAGGGTTTGGCCTGGTTAGTACTTGGATGGGAGACCACCTGGGAATACCAGGTGCTGTAAGCTTTTCCCCTCTTGCTTCCATTACCATGGTCTTGTTATACATTACTAGTTTGTTATCTGAAACCCAACATAGATGAAGTTGCATAAGTAGTCTTGATGAGAGCTCTGCAATGGCTTACGGTCACACTACCCTGAGAACGCCCTATCTCGTCTGATCTCGGAAGCTAAGCAGGGTTTGGCCTGGTTAGTACTTGGATGGGAGACCACCTGGGAATACCAGGTGCTGTAAGCTTT
>NW_026040046.1:532500-537500 GCF_023375975.1 Astyanax mexicanus
GTACTTGGATGGGAGACCACCTGGGAATACCAGGTGCTGTAAGCTTTTCCCCTCTTGCTTCCATTACCATGGTCTTGTTATACATTACTAGTTTGTTATCTGAAACCCAACATAGATGAAGTTGCATAAGTAGTCTTGATGAGAGCTCTGCAATGGCTTACGGTCACACTACCCTGAGAACGCCCGATCTCGTCTGATCTCGGAAGCTAAGCAGGGTTTGGCCTGGTTAGTACTTGGATGGGAGACCACCTGGGAATACCAGGTGCTGTAAGCTTTTCCCCTCTTGCTTCCATTACCATGGTCTTGTTATACATTACTAGTTTGTTATCTGAAACCCAACATAGATGAAGTTGCATAAGTAGTCTTGATGAGAGCTCTGCAATGGCTTACGGTCACACTACCCTGAGAACGCCCGATCTTGTCTGATCTCGGAAGCTAAGCAGGGTTTGGCCTGGTTAGTACTTGGATGGGAGACCACCTGGGAATACCAGGTGCTGTAAGCTTTTCCCCTCTTGCTTCCATTACCATGGTCTTGTTATACATTACTAGTTTGTTATCTGAAACCCAACATAGATGAAGTTGCATAAGTAGTCTTGATGAGAGCTCTGCAATGGCTTACGGTCACACTACCCTGAGAACGCCCGATCTCGTCTGATCTCGGAAGCTAAGCAGGGTTTGGCCTGGTTAGTACTTGGATGGGAGACCACCTGGGAATACCAGGTGCTGTAAGCTTTTCCCCTCTTGCTTCCATTACCATGGTCTTGTTATACATTACTAGTTTGTTATCTGAAACCCAACATAGATGAAGTTGCATAAGTAGTCTTGATGAGAGCTCTGCAATGGCTTACGGTCACACTACCCTGAGAACGCCCGATCTCGTCTGATCTCGGAAGCTAAGCAGGGTTTGGCCTGGTTAGTACTTGGATGGGAGACCACCTGGGAATACCAGGTGCTGTAAGCTTTTCCCCTCTTGCTTCCATTACCATGGTCTTGTTATACATTACTAGTTTGTTATCTGAAACCCAACATAGATGAAGTTGCATAAGTAGTCTTGATGAGAGCTCTGCAATGGCTTACGGTCACACTACCCTGAGAACGCCCGATCTCGTCTGATCTCGGAAGCTAAGCAGGGTTTGGCCTGGTTAGTACTTGGATGGGAGACCACCTGGGAATACCAGGTGCTGTAAGCTTTTCCCCTCTTGCTTCCATTACCATGGTCTTGTTATACATTACTAGTTTGTTATCTGAAACCCAACATAGATGAAGTTGCATAAGTAGTCTTGATGAGAGCTCTGCAATGGCTTACGGTCACACTACCCTGAGAACGCCCGATCTCGTCTGATCTCGGAAGCTAAGCAGGGTTTGGCCTGGTTAGTACTTGGATGGGAGACCACCTGGGAATACCAGGTGCTGTAAGCTTTTCCCCTCTTGCTTCCATTACCATGGTCTTGTTATACATTACTAGTTTGTTATCTGAAACCCAACATAGATGAAGTTGCATAAGTAGTCTTGATGAGAGCTCTGCAATGGCTTACGGTCACACTACCCTGAGAACGCCCGATCTCGTCTGATCTCGGAAGCTAAGCAGGGTTTGGCCTGGTTAGTACTTGGATGGGAGACCACCTGGGAATACCAGGTGCTGTAAGCTTTTCCCCTCTTGCTTCCATTACCATGGTCTTGTTATACATTACTAGTTTGTTATCTGAAACCCAACATAGATGAAGTTGCATAAGTAGTCTTGATGAGAGCTCTGCAATGGCTTACGGTCACACTACCCTGAGAACGTCTGATCTCGGAAGCTAAGCAGGGTTTGGCCTGGTTAGTACTTGGATGGGAGACCACCTGGGAATACCAGGTGCTGTAAGCTTTTCCCCTCTTGCTTCCATTACCATGGTCTTGTTATACATTACTAGTTTGTTATCTGAAACCCAACATAGATGAAGTTGCATAAGTAGTCTTGATGAGAGCTCTGCAATGGCTTACGGTCACACTACCCTGAGAACGCCCGATCTCGTCTGATCTCGGAAGCTAAGCAGGGTTTGGCCTGGTTAGTACTTGGATGGGAGACCACCAGGGAATACCAGGTGCTGTAAGCTTTTCCCCTCTTGCTTCCATTACCATGGTCTTGTTATACATTACTAGTTTGTTATCTGAAACCCAACATAGATGAAGTTGCATAAGTAGTCTTGATGAGAGCTCTGCAATGGCTTACGGTCACACTACCCTGAGAACGCCCGATCTCGTCTGATCTCGGAAGCTAAGCAGGGTTTGGCCTGGTTAGTACTTGGATGGGAGACCACCTGGGAATACCAGGTGCTGTAAGCTTTTCCCCTCTTGCTTCCATTACCATGGTCTTGTTATACATTACTAGTTTGTTATCTGAAACCCAACATAGATGAAGTTGCATAAGTAGTCTTGATGAGAGCTCTGCAATGGCTTACAGTCACACTACCCTGAGAACGCCCGATCTCGTCTGATCTCGGAAGCTAAGCAGGGTTTGGCCTGGTTAGTACTTGGATGGGAGACCACCTGGGAATACCAGGTGCTGTAAGCTTTTCCCCTCTTGCTTCCATTACCATGGTCTTGTTATACATTACTAGTTTGTTATCTGAAACCCAACATAGATGAAGTTGCATAAGTAGTCTTGATGAGAGCTCTGCAATGGCTTACGGTCACACTACCCTGAGAACGCCCGATCTCGTCTGATCTCGGAAGCTAAGCAGGGTTTGGCCTGGTTAGTACTTGGATGGGAGACCACCTGGGAATACCAGGTGCTGTAAGCTTTTCCCCTCTTGCTTCCATTACCATGGTCTTGTTATACATTACTAGTTTGTTGTCTGAAACCCAACATAGATGAAGTTGCATAAGTAGTCTTGATGAGAGCTCTGCAATGGCTTACGGTCACACTACCCTGAGAACGCCCGGTCTCGTCTGATCTCGGAAGCTAAGCAGGGTTTGGCCTGGTTAGTACTTGGATGGGAGACCACCTGGGAATACCAGGTGCTGTAAGCTTTTCCCCTCTTGCTTCCATTACCATGGTCTTGTTATACATTACTAGTTTGTTATCTGAAACCCAACATAGATGAAGTTGCATAAGTAGTCTTGATGAGAGCTCTGCAATGGCTTACGGTCACACTACCCTGAGAACGCCCGATCTCGTCTGATCTCGGAAGCTAAGCAGGGTTTGGCCTGGTTAGTACTTGGATGGGAGACCACCTGGGAATACCAGGTGCTGTAAGCTTTTCCCCTCTTGCTTCCATTACCATGGTCTTGTTATACATTACTAGTTTGTTATCTGAAACCCAACATAGATGAAGTTGCATAAGTAGTCTTGATGAGAGCTCTGCAATGGCTTACGGTCACACTACCCTGAGAACGCCCGATCTCGTCTGATCTCGGAAGCTAAGCAGGGTTTGGCCTGGTTAGTACTTGGATGGGAGACCACCTGGGAATACCAGGTGCTGTAAGCTTTTCCCCTCTTGCTTCCATTACCATGGTCTTGTTATACATTACTAGTTTGTTATCTGAAACCCAACATAGATGAAGTTGCATAAGTAGTCTTGATGAGAGCTCTGCAATGGCTTACGGTCACACTACCCTGAGAACGCCCGATCTCGTCTGATCTCGGAAGCTAAGCAGGGTTTGGCCTGGTTAGTACTTGGATGGGAGACCACCTGGGAATACCAGGTGCTGTAAGCTTTTCCCCTCTTGCTTCCATTACCATGGTCTTGTTATACATTACCAGTTTGTTATCTGAAACCCAACATAGATGAAGTTGCATAAGTAGTCTTGATGAGAGCTCTGCAATGGCTTACGGTCACACTACCCTGAGAACGCCCGATCTCGTCTGATCTCGCAAGCTAAGCAGGGTTTGGCCTGGTTAGTACTTGGATGGGAGACCACCTGGGAATACCAGGTGCTGTAAGCTTTTCCCCTCTTGCTTCCATTACCATGGTCTTGTTATACATTATTAGTTTGTTATCTGAAACCCAACATAGATGAAGTTGCATAAGTAGTCTTGATGAGAGCTCTGCAATGGCTTACGGTCACACTACCCTGAGAACGTCTGATCTCGGAAGCTAAGCATGGTTTGGCCTGGTTAGTACTTGGATGGGAGACCACCTGGGAATACCAGGTGCTGTAAGCTTTTCCCCTCTTGCTTCCATTACCATGGTCTTGTTATACATTACTAGTTTGTTATCTGAAACCCAACATAGATGAAGTTGCATAAGTAGTCTTGATGAGAGCTCTGCAATGGCTTACGGTCACACTACCCTGAGAACGCCCGATCTCGTCTGATCTCGGAAGCTAAGCAGGGTTTGGCCTGGTTAGTACTTGGATGGGAGACCACCTGGGAATACCAGGTGCTGTAAGCTTTTCCCCTCTTGCTTCCATTACCATGGTCTTGTTATACATTACTAGTTTGTTATCTGAAACCCAACATAGATGAAGTTGCATAAGTAGTCTTGATGAGAGCTCTGCAATGGCTTACGGTCACACTACCCTGAGAACGCCCGATCTCGTCTGATCTCGGAAGCTAAGCAGGGTTTGGCCTGGTTAGTACTTGGATGGGAGACCACCTGGGAATACCAGGTGCTGTAAGCTTTTCCCCTCTTGCTTCCATTACCATGGTCTTGTTATACATTACTAGTTTGTTATCTGAAACCCAACATAGATGAAGTTGCATAAGTAGTCTTGATGAGAGCTCTGCAATGGCTTACGGTCACACTACCCTGAGAACGCCCGATCTCGTCTGATCTCGGAAGCTAAGCAGGGTTTGGCCTGGTTAGTACTTGGATGGGAGACCACCTGGGAATACCAGGTGCTGTAAGCTTTTCCCCTCTTGCTTCCATTACCATGGTCTTGTTATACATTACTAGTTTGTTATCTGAAACCCAACATAGATGAAGTTGCATAAGTAGTCTTGATGAGAGCTCTGCAATGGCTTACGGTCACACTACCCTGAGAACGCCCGATCTCGTCTGATCTCGGAAGCTAAG
>NW_026040046.1:542500-565000 GCF_023375975.1 Astyanax mexicanus
CTGATCTCGGAAGCTAAGCAGGGTTTGGCCTGGTTAGTACTTGGATGGGAGACCACCTGGGAATACCAGGTGCTGTAATCTTTTCCCCTCTTGCTTCCATTACCATGGTCTTGTTATACATTACTAGTTTGTTATCTGAAACCCAACATAGATGAAGTTGCATAAGTAGTCTTGATGAGAGCTCTGCAATGGCTTACGGTCACACTACCCTGAGAACGCCCGATCTCGTCTGATCTCGGAAGCTAAGCAGGGTTTGGCCTGGTTAGTACTTGGATGGGAGACCACCTGGGAATACCAGGTGCTGTAAGCTTTTCCCCTCTTGCTTCCATTACCATGGTCTTGTTATACATTACTAGTTTGTTATCTGAAACCCAACATAGATGAAGTTGCATAAGTAGTCTTGATGAGAGCTCTGCAATGGCTTACGGTCACACTACCCTGAGAACGCCCGATCTCGTCTGATCTCGGAAGCTAAGCAGGGTTTGGCCTGGTTAGTACTTGGATGGGAGACCACCTGGCAATACCAGGTGCTGTAAGCTTTTCCCCTCTTGCTTCCATTACCATGGTCTTGTTATACATTACTAGTTTGTTATCTGAAACCCAACATAGATGAAGTTGCATAAGTAGTCTTGATGAGAGCTCTGCAATGGCTTACGGTCACACTACCCTGAGAACGCCCGATCTCGTCTGATCTCGGAAGCTAAGCAGGGTTTGGCCTGGTTAGTACTTGGATGGGAGACCACCTGGGAATACCAGGTGCTGTAAGCTTTTCCCCTCTTGCTTCCATTACCATGGTCTTGTTATACATTACTAGTTTGTTATCTGAAACCCAACATAGATGAAGTTGCATAAGTAGTCTTGATGAGAGCTCTGCAATGGCTTACGGTCACACTACCCTGAGAACGCCCGATCTCGTCTGATCTCGGAAGCTAAGCAGGGTTTGGCCTGGTTAGTACTTGGATGGGAAACCACCTGGGAATACCAGGTGCTGTAAGCTTTTCCCCTCTTGCTTCCATTACCATGGTCTTGTTATACATTACTAGTTTGTTATCTGAAACCCAACATAGATGAAGTTGCATAAGTAGTCTTGATGAGAGCTCTGCAATGGCTTACGGTCACACTACCCTGAGAACGCCCGATCTCGTCTGATCTCGGAAGCTAAGCAGGGTTTGGCCTGGTTAGTACTTGGATGGGAGACCACCTGGGAATACCAGGTGCTGTAAGCTTTTCCCCTCTTGCTTCCATTACCATGGTCTTGTTATACATTACTAGTTTGTTATCTGAAACCCAACATAGATGAAGTTGCATAAGTAGTCTTGATGAGAGCTCTGCAATGGCTTACGGTCACACTACCCTGAGAACGCCCGATCTCGTCTGATCTCGGAAGCTAAGCAGGGTTTGGCCTGGTTAGTACTTGGATGGGAGACCACCTGGGAATACCAGGTGCTGTAAGCTTTTCCCCTCTTGCTTCCATTACCATGGTCTTGTTATACATTACTAGTTTGTTATCTGAAACCCAACATAGATGAAGTTGCATAAGTAGTCTTGATGAGAGCTCTGCAATGGCTTACGGTCACACTACCCTGAGAACGCCCGATCTCGTCTGATCTCGGAAGCTAAGCAGGGTTTGGCCTGGTTAGTACTTGGATGGGAGACCACCTGGGAATACCAGGTGCTGTAAGCTTTTCCCCTCTTGCTTCCATTACCATGGTCTTGTTATACATTACTAGTTTGTTATCTGAAACCCAACATAGATGAAGTTGCATAAGTAGTCTTGATGAGAGCTCTGCAATGGCTTACGGTCACACTACCCTGAGAACGCCCGATCTCGTCTGATCTCGGAAGCTAAGCAGGGTTTGGCCTGGTTAGTACTTGGATGGGAGACCACCTGGGAATACCAGGTGCTGTAAGCTTTTCCCCTCTTGCTTCCATTACCATGGTCTTGTTATACATTACTAGTTTGTTATCTGAAACCCAACATAGATGAAGTTGCATAAGTAGTCTTGATGAGAGCTCTGCAATGGCTTACGGTCACACTACCCTGAGAACGCCCGATCTCGTCTGATCTCGGAAGCTAAGCAGGGTTTGGCCTGGTTAGTACTTGGATGGGAGACCACCTGGGAATACCAGGTGCTGTAAGCTTTTCCCCTCTTGCTTCCATTACCATGGTCTTGTTATACATTACTAGTTTGTTATCTGAAACCCAACATAGATGAAGTTGCATAAGTAGTCTTGATGAGAGCTCTGCAATGGCTTACGGTCACACTACCCTGAGAACGCCCGATCTCGTCTGATCTCGGAAGCTAAGCAGGGTTTGGCCTGGTTAGTACTTGGATGGGAGACCACCTGGGAATACCAGGTGCTGTAAGCTTTTCCCCTCTTGCTTCCATTACCATGGTCTTGTTATACATTACTAGTTTGTTATCTGAAACCCAACATAGATGAAGTTGCATAAGTAGTCTTGATGAGAGCTCTGCAATGGCTTACGGTCACACTACCCTGAGAACGTCTGATCTCGGAAGCTAAGCAGGGTTTGGCCTGGTTAGTACTTGGATGGGAGACCACCTGGGAATACCAGGTGCTGTAAGCTTTTCCCCTCTTGCTTCCATCACAATAGTCTTGTTATACATTACTAGTTTGTTATCTGAGACCCAACATAGATGAAGTTGCATAAGTAGTCTTGATGAGAGTTCTGCAATGGCTTACGGTCACACTACCCTGAGAACGCCCGATCTCGTCTGATCTCGGAAGCTAAGCAGGGTTTGGCCTGGTTAGTACTTGGATGGGAGACCACCTGGGAATACCAGGTGCTGTAAGCTTTTCCCCTCTTGCTTCCATTACCATGGTCTTGTTATACATTACTAGTTTGTTATCTGAAACCCAACATAGATGAAGTTGCATAAGTAGTCTTGATGAGAGCTCTGCAATGGCTTGTGGTCACACTACCCTGAGAACGCCCGATCTCGTCTGATCTCGGAAGCTAAGCAGGGTTTGGCCTGGTTAGTACTTGGATGGGAGACCACCTGGGAATACCAGGTGCTGTAAGCTTTTCCCCTCTTGCTTCCATTACCATGGTCTTGTTATACATTACTAGTTTGTTATCTGAAACCCAACATAGATGAAGTTGCATAAGTAGTCTTGATGAGAGCTCTGCAATGGCTTACGGTCACACTACCCTGAGAACGCCCGATCTCGTCTGATCTCGGAAGCTAAGCAGGGTTTGGCCTGGTTAGTACTTGGATGGGAGACCACCTGGGAATACCAGGTGCTGTAAGCTTTTCCCCTCTTGCTTCCATTACCATGGTCTTGTTATACATTACTAGTTTGTTATCTGAAACCCAACATAGATGAAGTTGCATAAATAGTCTTGATGAGAGCTCTGCAATGGCTTACGGTCACACTACCCTGAGAACGCCCGATCTCGTCTGATCTCGGAAGCTAAACAGGGTTTGGCCTGGTTAGTACTTGGATGGGAGACCACCTGGGAATACCAGGTGCTGTAAGCTTTTCCCCTCTTGCTTCCATTACCATGGTCTTGTTATACATTACTAGTTTGTTATCTGAAACCCAACATAGATGAAGTTGCATAAGTAGTCTTGATGAGAGCTCTGCAATGGCTTACGGTCACACTACCCTGAGAACGCCCGATCTCGTCTGATCTCGGAAGCTAAGCAGGGTTTGGCCTTGTTAGTACTTGGATGGGAGACCACCTGGGAATACCAGGTGCTGTAAGCTTTTCCCCTCTTGCTTCCATTACCATGGTCTTGTTATACATTACTAGTTTGTTATCTGAAACCCAACATAGATGAAGTTGCATAAGTAGTCTTGATGAGAGCTCTGCAATGGTTTACGGTCACACTACCCTGAGAACGCCCGATCTCGTCTGATCTCGGAAGCTAAGCAGGGTTTGGCCTGGTTAGTACTTGGATGGGAGACCACCTGGGAATACCAGGTGCTGTAAGCTTTTCCCCTCTTGCTTCCATTACCATGGTCTTGTTATACATTACTAGTTTGTTATCTGAAACCCAACATAGATGAAGTTGCATAAGTAGTCTTGATGAGAGCTCTGCAATGGCTTACGGTCACACTACCCTGAGAACGCCCGATCTCGTCTGATCTGGGAAGCTAAGCAGGGTTTGGCCTGGTTAGTACTTGGATGGGAGACCACCTGGGAATACCAGGTGCTGTAAGCTTTTCCCCTCTTGCTTCCATTACCATGGTCTTGTTATACATTACTAGTTTGTTATCTGAAACCCAACATAGATGAAGTTGCATAAGTAGTCTTGATGAGAGATCTGCAATGGCTTACGGTCACACTACCCTGAGAACGCCCGATCTCATCTGATCTCGGAAGCTAAGCAGGTATTGGCCTGGTTAATACTTGGATGGGAGACCACCTGGGAATACCAGGTGCTGTAAGCTTTTCCCCTCTTGCTTCCATTACCATAGTCTTGTTATACATTACTAGTTTGTTATCTGAAACCCAACATAGATGAAGTTGCATAAGTAGTCTTGATGAGAGCTCTGCAATGGCTTACGGTCACACTACCCTGAGAACTCCCGATCTCGTCTGATCTCGGAAGCTAAGCAGGGTTTGGCCTGGTTAGTACTTGGATGGGAGACCACCTGGGAATACCAGGTGCTGTAAGCTTTTCCCCTCTTGCTTCCATTACCATGGTCTTGTTATACATTACTAGTTTGTTATCTGAAACCCAACATAGATGAAGTTGCATAAGTAGTCTTGATGAGAGCTCTGCAATGGCTTACGGTCACATTACCCTGAGAACGCCCGATCTCGTCTGATCTCGGAAGCTAAGCAGGGTTTGGCCTGGTTAGTACTTGGATGGGAGACCACCGGGGAATACCAGGTGCTGTAAGCTTTTCCCCTCTTGCTTCCATTACCATGGTCTTGTTATACATTACTAGTTTGTTATCTGAAACCCAACATAGATGAAGTTGCATAAGTAGTCTTGATGAGAGCTCTGCAATGGCTTACGGTCACACTACCCTGAGAACGCCCGATCTCGTCTGATCTCGGAAGCTAAGCAGGGTTTGGCCTGGTTAGTACTTGGATGGGAGACCACCTGGGAATACCAGGTGCTGTAAGCTTTTCCCCTCTTGCTTCCATTACCATGGTCTTGTTATACATTACTAGTTTGTTATCTGAAACCCAACATATATGAAGTTGCATAAGTAGTCTTGATGAGAGCTCTGCAATGGCTTACGGTCACACTACCCTGAGAACGCCCAATCTCGTCTGATCTCGGAAGCTAAGCAGGGTTTGGCCTGGTTAGTACTTGGATGGGAGACCAACTGGGAATACCAGGTGCTGTAAGCTTTTCCCCTCTTGCTTCCATTACCATGGTCTTGTTATACATTACTAGTTTGTTATCTGAAACCCAACATAGATGAAGTTGCATAAGTAGTCTTGATGAGAGCTCTGCAATGGCTTACGGTCACGCTACCCTGAGAACGCCCAATCTCGTCTGATCTCGGAAGCTAAGCAGGGTTTGGCCTGGTTAGTACTTGGATGGGAGACCACCTGGGAATACCAGGTGCTGTAAGCTTTTCCCCTCTTGCTTCCATTACCATGGTCTTGTTATACATTACTAGTTTGTTATCTGAAACCCAACATAGATGAAGTTGCATAAGTAGTCTTGATGAGAGCTCTGCAATGGCTTACGGTCACACTACCCTGAGAACGCCCGATCTCGTCTGATCTCGGAAGCTAAGCAGGGTTTGGCCTGGTTAGTACTTGGATGGGAGACCACCTGGGAATACCAGGTGCTGTAAGCTTTTCCCCCCTTGCTTCCATTACCATGGTCTTGTTATACATTACTAGTTTGTTATCTGAAACCCAACATAGATGAAGTTGCATAAGTAGTCTTGATGAGAGCTCTGCAATGGCTTACGGTCACACTACCCTGAGAACGCCCGATCTCGTCTGATCTCGGAAGCTAAGCAGGGTTTGGCCTGGTTAGTACTTGGATGGGAGACCACCTGGGAATACCAGGTGCTGTAAGCTTTTCCCCTCTTGCTTCCATTACCATGGTCTTGTTATACATTACTAGTTTGTTATCTGAAACCCAACATAGATGAAGTTGCATAAGTAGTCTTGATGAGAGCTCTGCAATGGCTTACGGTCACACTACCCTGAGAACTCCCGATCTCGTCTGATCTCGGAAGCTAAGCAGGGTTTGGCCTGGTTAGTACTTGGATGGGAGACCACCTGGGAATACCAGGTGCTGTAAGATTTTCCCCTCTTGCTTCCATTACCATGGTCTTGTTATACATTACTAGTTTGTTATCTGAAACCCAACATAGATGAAGTTGCATAAGTAGTCTTGATGAGAGCTCTGCAATGGCTTACGGTCACACTACCCTGAGAACGCCCGATCTCGTCTGATCTCGGAAGCTAAGCAGGGTTTGGCCTGGTTAGTACTTGGATGGGAGACCACCTGGGAATACCAGGTGCTGTAAGCTTTTCCCCTCTTGCTTCCATTACCATGGTCTTGTTATACATTACTAGTTTGTTATCTGAAACCCAACGTAGATGAAGTTGCATAAGTAGTCTTGATGAGAGCTCTGCAATGGCTTACGGTCACACTACCCTGAGAACGCCCGATCTCGTCTGATCTCGGAAGCTAAGCAGGGTTTGGCCTGGTTAGTACTTGGATGGGAGACCACCTGGGAATACCAGGTGCTGTAAGCTTTTCCCCTCTTGCTTCCATTACCATGGTCTTGTTATACATTACTAGTTTGTTATGTGAAACCCAACATAGATGAAGTTGCATAAGTAGTCTTGATGAGAGCTCTGCAATGGCTTACGGTCACACTACCCTGAGAACGCCCGATCTCGTCTGATCTCGGAAGCTAAGCAGGGTTTGGCCTGGTTAGTACTTGGATGGGAGACCACCTGGGAATACCAGGTGCTGTAAGCTTTTCCCCTCTTGCTTCCATTACCATGGTCTTGTTATACATTACTATTTTGTTATCTGAAACCCAACATAGATGAAGTTGCATAAGTAGTCTTGATGAGAGCTCTGCAATGGCTTACGGTCACACTACCCTGAGAACGCCCGATCTCGTCTGATCTCGGAAGCTAAGCAGGGTTTGGCCTGGTTCGTACTTGGATGGGAGACCACCTGGGAATACCAGGTGCTGTAAGCTTTTCCCCTCTTGCTTCCATTACCATGGTCTTGTTATACATTACTAGTTTGTTATCTGAAACCCAACATAGATGAAGTTGCATAAGTAGTCTTGATGAGAGCTCTGCAATGGCTTGCGGTCACACTACCCTGAGAACGCCCGATCTCGTCTGATCTCGGAAGCTAAGCAGGGTTTGGCCTGGTTAGTACTTGGATGGGAGACCACCTGGGAATACCAGGTGCTGTAAGCTTTTCCCCTCTTGCTTCCATTACCATGGTCTTGTTATACATTACTAGTTTGTTATCTGAAACCCAACATAGATGAAGTTGCATAAGTAGTCTTGATGAGAGCTCTGCAATGGCTTACGGTCACACTACCCTGAGAACGCCCGATCTCGTCTGATCTCGGAAGCTAAGCAGGGTTTGGCCTGGTTAGTACTTGGATGGGAGACCACCTGGGAATACCAGGTGCTGTAAGCTTTTCCCCTCTTGCTTCCATTACCATGGTCTTGTTATACATTACTAGTTTGTTATCTGAAACCCAACATAGATGAAGTTGCATAAGTAGTCTTGATGAGAGCTCTGCAATGGCTTACGGTCACACTACCCTGAGAACGTCTGATCTCGGAAGCTAAGCAGGGTTTGGCCTGGTTAGTACTTGGATGGGAGACCACCTGGGAATACCAGGTGCTGTAAGCTTTTCCCCCCTTGCTTCCATTACCATGGTCTTGTTATACATTACTAGTTTGTTATCTGAAACCCAACATAGATGAAGTTGCATAAGTAGTCTTGATGAGAGCTCTGCAATGGCTTACGGTCACACTACCCTGAGAACGCCCGATCTCGTCTGATCTCGGAAGCTAAGCAGGGTTTGGCCTGGTTAGTACTTGGATGGGAGACCACCTGGGAATACCAGGTGCTGTAAGCTTTTCCCCTCTTGCTTCCATTACCATGGTCTTGTTATACATTACTAGTTTGTTATCTGAAACCCAACATAGATGAAGTTGCATAAGTAGTCTTGATGAGAGCTCTGCAATGGCTTACGGTCACACTACCCTGAGAACTCCCGATCTCGTCTGATCTCGGAAGCTAAGCAGGGTTTGGCCTGGTTAGTACTTGGATGGGAGACCACCTGGGAATACCAGGTGCTGTAAGATTTTCCCCTCTTGCTTCCATTACCATGGTCTTGTTATACATTACTAGTTTGTTATCTGAAACCCAACATAGATGAAGTTGCATAAGTAGTCTTGATGAGAGCTCTGCAATGGCTTACGGTCACACTACCCTGAGAACGCCCGATCTCGTCTGATCTCGGAAGCTAAGCAGCGTTTGGCCTGGTTAGTACTTGGATGGGAGACCACCTGGGAATACCAGGTGCTGTAAGCTTTTCCCCTCTTGCTTCCATTACCATGGTCATGTTATACATTACTAGTTTGTTATCTGAAACCCAACATAGATGAAGTTGCATAAGCAGTCTTGATGAGAGCTCTGCAATGGCTTACGGTCACACTACCCTGAGAACGCCCAATCTAGTCTGATCTCGGAAGCTAAGCAGGGTTTGGCCTGGTTAGTACTTGGATGGGAGACCACCTGGGAATACCAGGTGCTGTAAGCTTTTCCCCTCTTGCTTCCATTACCATGGTCTTGTTATACATTACTAGTTTGTTATCTGAAACCCAACATAGATGAAGTTGCATAAGTAGTCTTGATGAGAGCTCTGCAATGGCTTACGGTCACACTACCCTGAGAACTCCCGATCTCGTCTGATCTCGGAAGCTAAGCAGGGTTTGGCCTGGTTAGTACTTGGATGGGAGACCACCTGGGAATACCAGGTGCTGTAAGATTTTCCCCTCTTGCTTCCATTACCATGGTCTTGTTATACATTACTAGTTTGTTATCTGAAACCCAACATAGATGAAGTTGCATAAGTAGTCTTGATGAGAGCTCTGCAATGGCTTACGGTCACACTACCCTGAGAACGCCCGATCTCGTCTGATCTCGGAAGCTAAGCAGGGTTTGGCCTGGTTAGTACTTGGATGGGAGACCACCTGGGAACACCAGGTGCTGTAAGCTTTTCCGCTCTTGCTTCCATTACCATGGTCTTGTTATACATTACTAGTTTGTTATCTGAAACCCAACATAGATGAAGTTGCATAAGTAGTCTTGATGAGAGCTCTGCAATGGCTTACGGTCACACTACCCTGAGAACGCCCGATCTCGTCTGATCTCGGAAGCTAAGCAGGGTTTGGCCTGGTTAGTACTTGGATGGGAGACCACCTGGGAATACCAGGTGCTGTAAGCTTTTCCCCTCTTGCTTCCATTACCATGGTCTTGTTATACATTACTAGTTTGTTATCTGAAACCCAACATAGATGAAGTTGCATAAGTAGTCTTGATGAGAGCTCTGCAATGGCTTACGGTCACACTACCCTGAGAACGCCCGATCTCGTCTGATCTCGGAAGCTAAGCAGGGTTTGGCCTGGTTAGTACTTGGATGGGAGACCTCCTGGGAATACCAGGTGCTGTAAGCTTTTCCCCTCTTGCTTCCATTACCATGGTCTTGTTATACATTACTAGTTTGTTATCTGAAACCCAACATAGATGAAGTTGCATAAGTAGTCTTGATGAGAGCTCTGCAATGGCTTACGGTCACACTACCCTGAGAACGCCCGATCTCGTCTGATCTCGGAAGCTAAGCAGGGTTTGGCCTGGTTAGTACTTGGATGGGAGACCACCTGGGAATACCAGGTGCTGTAAGCTTTTCCCCTCTTGCTTCCATTACCATGGTCTTGTTATACATTACTAGTTTGTTATCTGAAACCCAACATAGATGAAGTTGCATACGTAGTCTTGATGAGAGCTCTGCAATGGCTCACGGTCACACTACCCTGAGAACGCCCGATCTCGTCTGATCTCGGAAGCTAAGCAGCGTTTGGCCTGGTTAGTACTTGGATGGGAGACCACCTGGGAAAACCAGGTGCTGTAAGCTTTTCCCCTCTTGCTTCCATTACCATGGTCTTGTTATACATTACTAGTTTGTTATCTGAAACCCAACATAGATGAAGTTGCATAAGTAGTATTGATGAGAGCTCTGCAATGGCTTACGGTCACACTACCCTGAGAACGCCCGATCTCGTCTGATCTCGGAAGCTAAGCAGGGTTTGGCCTGGTTAGTACTTGGATGGGAGACCACCTGGGAATACCAGGTGCTGTAAGCTTTTCCCCTCTTGCTTCCATTACCATGGTCTTGTTATACATTACTAGTTTGTTATCTGAAACCCAACATAGATGAAGTTGCATAAGTAGTCTTGATGAGAGCTCTGCAATGGCTTACGGTCACACTACCCTGAGAACGCCCGATCTCGTCTGATCTCGGAAGCTAAGCAGGGTTTGGCCTGGTTAGTACTTGGATGGGAGACCACCTGGGAATACCAGGTGCTGTAAGCTTTTCCCCTCTTGCTTCCATTACCATGGTCTTGTTATACATTACTAGTTTGTTATCTGAAACCCAACATAGATGAAGTTGCATAAGTAGTCTTGATGAGAGCTCTGCAATGGCTTACGGTCACACTACCCTGAGAACGCCCGATCTCGTCTGATCTCAGAAGCTAAGCAGCGTTTGGCCTGGTTAGTACTTGGATGGGAGACCACCTGGGAAAACCAGGTGCTGTAAGCTTTTCCCCTCTTGCTTCCATTACCATGGTCTTGTTATACATTACTAGTTTGTTATCTGAAACCCAACATAGATGAAGTTGCATAAGTAGTCTTGATGAGAGCTCTGCCAAGGCTTACGGTCACACTACCCTGAGAATGCCCGATCTCGTCTGATCTCGGAAGGTAAGCAGGGTTTGGCCTGGTTAGTACTTGGATGGGAGACCACCTGGGAATACCAGGTGCTGTAAGCTTTTCCCCTCTAGCTTCCATTACCATGGTCTTGTTATACATTACTAGTTTGTTATCTGAAACCCAACATAGATGAAGTTGCATAAGTAGTCTTGATGAGAGCTCTGCAATGGCTTACGGTCACACTACCCTGAGAACGCCCGATCTCGTCTGATCTCGGAAGCTAAGCAGGGTTTGGCCTGGTTAGTACTTGGATGGGAGACCACCTGGGAATACCAGGTGCTGTAAGCTTTTCCCCTCTTGCTTCCATTACCATGGTCTTGTTATACATTACTAGTTTGTTATCTGAAACCCAACATAGATGAAGTTGCATAAGTAGTCTTGATGAGAGCTCTGCAATGGCTTACGGTCACACTACCCTGAGAACTCCCGATCTCGTCTGATCTCGGAAGCTAAGCAGGGTTTGGCCTGGTTAGTACTTGGATGGGAGACCACCTGGGAATACCAGGTGCTGTAAGATTTTCCCCTCTTGCTTCCATTACCATGGTCTTGTTATACATTACTAGTTTGTTATCTGAAACCCAACATAGATGAAGTTGCATAAGTAGTCTTGATGAGAGCTCTGCAATGGCTTACGGTCACACTACCCTGAGAACGCCCGATCTCGTCTGATCTCGGAAGCTAAGCAGGGTTTGGCCTGGTTAGTACTTGGATGGGAGACCACCTGGGAACACCAGGTGCTGTAAGCTTTTCCGCTCTTGTTTCCATTACCATGGTCTTGTTATACATTACTAGTTTGTTATCTGAAACCCAACATAGATGAAGTTGCATAAGTAGTCTTGATGAGAGCTCTGCAATGGCTTACGGTCACACTACCCTGAGAACGCCCGATCTCGTCTGATCTCGGAAGCTAAGCAGGGTTTGGCCTGGTTCGTACTTGGATGGGAGACCACCTGGGAACACCAGGTGCTGTAAGCTTTTCCCCTCTTGCTTCCATTACCATGGTCTTGTTATACATTACTAGTTTGTTATCTGAAACCCAACATAGATGAAGTTGCATAAGTAGTCTTGATGAGAGCTCTGCAATGGCTTACGGTCACACTACCCTGAGAACGCCCGATCTCGTCTGATCTCGGAAGCTAAGCAGGGTTTGGCCTGGTTAGTACTTGGATGGGAGACCACCTGGGAATACCAGGTGCTGTAAGCTTTTCCCCTCTTGCTTCCATTACCATGGTCTTGTTATACATTACTAGTTTGTTATCTGAAACCCAACATAGATGAAGTTGCATAAGTAGTCTTGATGAGAGCTCTGCAATGGCTTACGGTCACACTACCCTGAGAACGCCCGATCTCGTCTGATCTCGGAAGCTAAGCAGGGTTTGGCCTGGTTAGTACTTGGATGGGAGACCACCTGGGAATACCAGGTGCTGTAAGCTTTTCCCCTCTTGCTTCCATTACCATGGTCTTGTTATACATTACTAGTTTGTTATCTGAAACCCAACATAGATGAAGTTGCATAAGTAGTCTTGATGAGAGCTCTGCAATGGCTTACGGTCACACTACCCTGAGAACGCCCGATCTCGTCTGATCTCGGAAGCTAAGCAGGGTTTGGCCTGGTTCGTACTTGGATGGGAGACCACCTGGGAACACCAGGTGCTGTAAGCTTTTCCCCTCTTGCTTCCATTACCATGGTCTTGTTATACATTACTAGTTTGTTATCTGAAACCCAACATAGATGAAGTTGCATAAGTAGTCTTGATGAGAGCTCTGCAATGGCTTACGGTCACACTACCCTGAGAACGCCCGATCTCGTCTGATCTCGGAAGCTAAGCAGGGTTTGGCCTGGTTAGTACTTGGATGGGAGAACACCTGGGAATACCAGGTGCTGTAAGCTTTTCCCCTCTTGCTTCCATTACCATGGTCTTGTTATACATTACTAGTTTGTTATCTGAAACCCAACATAGATGAAGTTGCATAAGTAGTCTTGATGAGAGCTCTGCAATGGCTTACGGTCACACTACCCTGAGAACGCCCGATCTCGTCTGATCTCGGAAGCTAAGCAGGGTTTGGCCTGGTTAGTACTTGGATGGGAGACCACCTGGGAATACCAGGTGCTGTAAGCTTTTCCCCTCTTGCTTCCATTACCATGGTCTTGTTATACATTACTAGTTTGTTATCTGAAACCCAACATAGATGAAGTTGCATAAGTAGTCTTGATGAGAGCTCTGCAATGGCTTACGGTCACACTACCCTGAGAACGCCCGATCTCGTCTGATCTCGGAAGCTAAGCAGGGTTTGGCCTGGTTAGTACTTGGATGGGAGACCACCTGGGAATACCAGGTGCTGTAAGCTTTTCCCCTCTTGCTTCCATTACCATGGTCTTGTTATACATTACTAGTTTGTTATCTGAAACCCAACATAGATGAAGTTACATAAGTAGTCTTGATGAGAGATCTGCAATGGCATACGGTCACACTACCCTGAGAACGCCCGATCTCGTCTGATCTCGGAAGCTAAGCAGGGTTTGGCCTGGTTAGTACTTGGATGGGAGACCACCTGGGAATACCAGGTGCTGTAAGCTTTTCCCCTCTTGCTTCCATTACCATGGTCTTGTTATACATTACTAGTTTGTTATCTGAAACCCAACATAGATGAAGTTGCATAAGTAGTCTTGATGAGAGCTCTGCAATGGCTTACGGTCACACTACCCTGAGAACGCCCGATCTCGTCTGATCTCGGAAGCTAAGCAGGGTTTGGCCTGGTTAGTACTTGGATGGGAGACCACCTGGGAATACCAGGTGCTGTAAGCTTTTCCCCTCTTGCTTCCATTACCATGGTCTTGTTATACATTACTAGTTTGTTATCTGAAACCCAACATAGATGAAGTTGCATAAGTAGTCTTGATGAGAGCTCTGCAATGGCTTACGGTCACACTACCCTGAGAACGCCCGATCTCGTCTGATCTCGGAAGCTAAGCAGGGTTTGGCCTGGTTAGTACTTGGATGGGAGACCACCTGGGAATACCAGGTGCTGTAAGCTTTTCCCCTCTTGCTTCCATTACCATGGTCTTGTTATACATTACTAGTTTGTTATCTGAAACCCAACATAGATGAAGTTGCATAAGTAGTCTTGATGAGAGCTCTGCAATGGCTTACGGTCACACTACCCTGAGAACGCCCGATCTCGTCTGATCTCGGAAGCTAAGCAGGGTTTGGCCTGGTTAGTACTTGGATGGGAGACCACCTGGGAATACCAGGTGCTGTAAGCATTTCCCCTCTTGCTTCCATTACCATGGTCTTGTTATACATTACTAGTTTGTTATCTGAAACCCAACATAGATGAAGTTGCATAAGTAGTCTTGATGAGAGCTCTGCAGTGGCTCACGGTCACACTACCCTGAGAACGCCCGATCTCGTCTGATCTCGGAAGCTAAGCAGGGTTTGGCCTGGTTAGTACTTGGATGGGAGACCACCTGGGAATACCAGGTGCTGTAAGCTTTTCCCCTCTTGCTTCCATTACCATGGTCTTGTTATACATTACTAGTTTGTTATCTGAAACCCAACATAGATGAAGTTGCATAAGTAGTCTTGATGAGAGCTCTGCAATGGCTTACGGTAACACTACCCTGAGAACGCCCGATCTCGTCTGATCTCGGAAGCTAAGCAGGGTTTGGACTGGTTCGTACTTGGATGGGAGACCACCTGGGAACACCAGGTGCTGTAAGCTTTTCCCCTCTTGCTTCCATTACCATGGTCTTGTTATACATTACTAGTTTGTTATCTTAAACCCAACATAGATGAAGTTGCATAAGTAGTCTTGATGAGAGCTCTGCAATGGCTTACGGTCACACTACCCTGAGAACGCCCGATCTCGTCTGATCTCGGAAGCTAAGCAGGGTTTGGCCTGGTTAGTACTTGGATGGGAGACCACCTGGGAATACCAGGTGCTGTAAGCTTTTCCCCTCTTGCTTCCATTACCATGGTCTTGTTATACATTACTAGTTTGTTATCTGAAACCCAACATAGATGAAGTTGCATAAGTAGTCTTGATGAGAGCTCTGCAATGGCTTACGGTCACACTACCCTGAGAACGCCCGATCTCGTCTGATCTCGGAAGCTAAGCAGGGTTTGGCCTGGTTAGTACTTGGATGGGAGACCACCTGGGAATACCAGGTGCTGTAAGCTTTTCCCCTCTTGCTTCCATTACCATGGTCTTGTTATACATTACTAGTTTGTTATCTGAAACCCAACATAGATGAAGTTGCATAAGTAGTCTTGATGAGAGCTCTGCAATGGCTTACGGTCACACTACCCTGAGAACGCCCGATCTCGTCTGATCTCGGAAGCTAAGCAGGGTTTGGCCTGGTTAGTACTTGGATGGGAGACCACCTGGGAATACCAGGTGCTGTAAGCTTTTCCCCTCTTGCTTCCATTACCATGGTCTTGTTATACATTACTAGTTTGTTATCTGAAACCCAACATAGATGAAGTTGCATAAGTAGTCTTGATGAGAGCTCTGCAATGGCTTACGGTCACACTACCCTGAGAACGCCCGATCTCGTCTGATCTCGGAAGCTAAGCAGGGTTTGGCCTGGTTAGTACTTGGATGGGAGACCACCTGGGAATACCAGGTGCTGTAAGCTTTTCCCCTCTTGCTTCCATTACCATGGTCTTGTTATACATTACTAGTTTGTTATCTGAAACCCAACATAGATGAAGTTGCATAAGTAGTCTTGATGAGAGCTCTGCAATGGCTTACGGTCACACTACCCTGAGAACGCCCGATCTCGTCTGATCTCGGAAGCTAAGCAGGGTTTGGCCTGGTTAGTACTTGGATGGGAGACCACCTGGGAATACCAGGTGCTGTAAGCTTTTCCCCTCTTGCTTCCATTACCATGGTCTTGTTATACATTACTAGTTTGTTATCTGAAACCCAACATAGATGAAGTTGCATAAGTAGTCTTGATGAGAGCTCTGCAATGGCTAACCGTCATACTGCCCTGAGAACGCCCGATCTCGTCTGATCTCGGAAGCTAAGCAGGGTTTGGCCTGGTTAGTACTTGGATGGGAGACCACCTGGGAATACCAGGTGCTGTAAGCTTTTCCCCTCTTGCTTCCATTACCATGGTCTTGTTATACATTACTAGTTTGTTATCTGAAACCCAACATAGATGAAGTTGCATAAGTAGTCTTGATGAGAGCTCTGCAATGGCTTACGGTCACACTACCCTGAGAACGCCCGATCTCGTCTGATCTCGGAAGCTAAGCAGGGTTTGGCCTGGTTAGTACTTGGATGGGAGACCACCTGGGAATACCAGGTGCTGTAAGCTTTTCCCCTCTTGCTTCCATTACCATGGTCTTGTTATACATTACTAGTTTGTTATCTGAAACCCAACATAGATGAAGTTGCATAAGTAGTCTTGATGAGAGCTCTGCAATGGCTTACGGTCACACTACCCTGAGAACGCCCGATCTCGTCTGATCTCGGAAGCTAAGCAGGGTTTGGCCTGGTTAGTACTTGGATGGGAGACCACCTGGGAATACCAGGTGCTGTAAGCTTTTCCCCTCTTGCTTCCATTACCATGGTCTTGTTATACATTACTAGTTTGTTATCTGAAACCCAACATAGATGAAGTTGCATAAGTAGTCTTGATGAGAGCTCTGCAATGGCTTACGGTCACACTACCCTGAGAACGCCCAATCTCGTCTGATCTCGGAAGCTAAGCAGGGTTTGGCCTGGTTAGTACTTGGATGGGAGACCACCTGGGAATACCAGGTGCTGTAAGCTTTTCCCCTCTTGCTTCCATTACCATGGTCTTGTTATACATTACTAGTTTGTTATCTGAAACCCAACATAGATGAAGTTGCATAAGTAGTCTTGATGAGAGCTCTGCAATGGCTTACGGTCACACTACCCTGAGAACGCCCGATCTCGTCTGATCTCGGAAGCTAAGCAGGGTTTGGCCTGGTTAGTACTTGGATGGGAGACCACCTGGGAATACCAGGTGCTGTAAGCTTTTCCCCTCTTGCTTCCATTACCATGGTCTTGTTATACATTACTAGTTTGTTATCTGAAACCCAACATAGATGAAGTTGCATAAGTAGTCTTGATGAGAGCTCTGCAATGGCTAACCGTCATACTGCCCTGAGAACGCCCGATCTCGTCTGATCTCGGAAGCTAAGCAGGGTTTGGCCTGGTTAGTACTTGGATGGGAGACCACCTGGGAATACCAGGTGCTGTAAGCTTTTCCCCTCTTGCTTCCATTACCATGGTCTTGTTATACATTACTAGTTTGTTATCTGAAACCCAACATAGATGAAGTTGCATAAGTAGTCTTGATGAGAGCTCTGCAATGGCTTACGGTCACACTACCCTGAGAACGCCCGATCTCGTCTGATCTCGGAAGCTAAGCAGGGTTTGGCCTGGTTAGTACTTGGATGGGAGACCACCTGGGAATACCAGGTGCTGTAAGCTTTTCCCCTCTTGCTTCCATTACCATGGTCTTGTTATACATTACTAGTTTGTTATCTGAAACCCAACATAGATGAAGTTGCATAAGTAGTCTTGATGAGAGCTCTGCAATGGCTTACGGTCACACTACCCTGAGAACGCCCGATCTCGTCTGATCTCGGAAGCTAAGCAGGGTTTGGCCTGGTTAGTACTTGGATGGGAGACCACCTGGGAATACCAGGTGCTGTAAGCTTTTCCCCTCTTGCTTCCATTACCATGGTCTTGTTATACATTACTAGTTTGTTATCTGAAACCCAACATAGATAAAGTTGCATAAGTAGTCTTGATGAGAGCTCTGCAATGGCTTACGGTCACACTACCCTGAGAACGCCCGATCTCGTCTGATCTCGGAAGCTAAGCAGGGTTTGGCCTGGTTAGTACTTGGATGGGAGACCACCTGGGAATACCAGGTGCTGTAAGCTTTTCCCCTCTTGCTTCCATTACCATGGTCTTGTTATACATTACTAGTTTGTTATCTGAAACCCAACATAGATGAAGTTGCATAAGTAGTCTTGATGAGAGCTCTGCAATGGCTTACGGTCACACTACCCTGAGAACGCCCGATCTCGTCTGATCTCGGAAGCTAAGCAGGGTTTGGCCTGGTTAGTACTTGGATGGGAGACCACCTGGGAACACCAGGTGCTGTAAGCTTTTCCGCTCTTGTTTCCATTACCATGGTCTTGTTATACATTACTAGTTTGTTATCTGAAACCCAACATAGATGAAGTTGCATAAGTAGTCTTGATGAGAGCTCTGCAATGGCTTACGGTCACACTACCCTGAGAACGCCCGATCTCGTCTGATCTCGGAAGCTAAGCAGGGTTTGGCCTGGTTCGTACTTGGATGGGAGACCACCTGGGAACACCAGGTGCTGTAAGCTTTTCCCCTCTTGCTTCCATTACCATGGTCTTGTTATACATTACTAGTTTGTTATCTGAAACCCAACATAGATGAAGTTGCATAAGTAGTCTTGATGAGAGCTCTGCAATGGCTTACGGTCACACTACCCTGAGAACGCCCGATCTCGTCTGATCTCGGAAGCTAAGCAGGGTTTGGCCTGGTTAGTACTTGGATGGGAGACCACCTGGGAATACCAGGTGCTGTAAGCTTTTCCCCTCTTGCTTCCATTACCATGGTCTTGTTATACATTACTAGTTTGTTATCTGAAACCCAACATAGATGAAGTTGCATAAGTAGTCTTGATGAGAGCTCTGCAATGGCTTACGGTCACACTACCCTGAGAACGCCCGATCTCGTCTGATCTCGGAAGCTAAGCAGGGTTTGGCCTGGTTAGTACTTGGATGGGAGACCACCTGGGAATACCAGGTGCTGTAAGCTTTTCCCCTCTTGCTTCCATTACCATGGTCTTGTTATACATTACTAGTTTGTTATCTGAAACCCAACATAGATGAAGTTGCATAAGTAGTCTTGATGAGAGCTCTGCAATGGCTTACGGTCACACTACCCTGAGAACGCCCGATCTCGTCTGATCTCGGAAGCTAAGCAGGGTTTGGCCTGGTTCGTACTTGGATGGGAGACCACCTGGGAACACCAGGTGCTGTAAGCTTTTCCCCTCTTGCTTCCATTACCATGGTCTTGTTATACATTACTAGTTTGTTATCTGAAACCCAACATAGATGAAGTTGCATAAGTAGTCTTGATGAGAGCTCTGCAATGGCTTACGGTCACACTACCCTGAGAACGCCCGATCTCGTCTGATCTCGGAAGCTAAGCAGGGTTTGGCCTGGTTAGTACTTGGATGGGAGAACACCTGGGAATACCAGGTGCTGTAAGCTTTTCCCCTCTTGCTTCCATTACCATGGTCTTGTTATACATTACTAGTTTGTTATCTGAAACCCAACATAGATGAAGTTGCATAAGTAGTCTTGATGAGAGCTCTGCAATGGCTTACGGTCACACTACCCTGAGAACGCCCGATCTCGTCTGATCTCGGAAGCTAAGCAGGGTTTGGCCTGGTTAGTACTTGGATGGGAGACCACCTGGGAATACCAGGTGCTGTAAGCTTTTCCCCTCTTGCTTCCATTACCATGGTCTTGTTATACATTACTAGTTTGTTATCTGAAACCCAACATAGATGAAGTTGCATAAGTAGTCTTGATGAGAGCTCTGCAATGGCTTACGGTCACACTACCCTGAGAACGCCCGATCTCGTCTGATCTCGGAAGCTAAGCAGGGTTTGGCCTGGTTAGTACTTGGATGGGAGACCACCTGGGAATACCAGGTGCTGTAAGCTTTTCCCCTCTTGCTTCCATTACCATGGTCTTGTTATACATTACTAGTTTGTTATCTGAAACCCAACATAGATGAAGTTGCATAAGTAGTCTTGATGAGAGCTCTGCAATGGCTTTCGGTCACACTACCCTGAGAACGCCCGGTCTCGTCTGATCTCGGAAGCTAAGCAGGGTTTGGCCTGGTTAGTACTTGGATGGGAGACCACCTGGGAATACCAGGTGCTGTAAGCTTTTCCCCTCTTGCTTCCATTACCATGGTCTTGTTATACATTACTAGTTTGTTATCTGAAACCCAACATAGATGAAGTTACATAAGTAGTCTTGATGAGAGATCTGCAATGGCATACGGTCACACTACCCTGAGAACGCCCGATCTCGTCTGATCTCGGAAGCTAAGCAGGGTTTGGCCTGGTTAGTACTTGGATGGGAGACCACCTGGGAATACCAGGTGCTGTAAGCTTTTCCCCTCTTGCTTCCATTACCATGGTCTTGTTATACATTACTAGTTTGTTATCTGAAACCCAACATAGATGAAGTTGCATAAGTAGTCTTGATGAGAGCTCTGCAATGGCTTACGGTCACACTACCCTGAGAACGCCCGGTCTCGTCTGATCTCGGAAGCTAAGCAGGGTTTGGCCTGGTTAGTACTTGGATGGGAGACCACCTGGGAATACCAGGTGCTGTAAGCTTTTCCCCTCTTGCTTCCATTACCATGGTCTTGTTATACATTACTAGTTTGTTATCTGAAACCCAACATAGATGAAGTTGCATAAGTAGTCTTGATGAGAGCTCTGCAATGGCTTACGGTCACACTACCCTGAGAACGCCCGATCTCGTCTGATCTCGGAAGCTAAGCAGGGTTTGGCCTGGTTAGTACTTGGATGGGAGACCACCTGGGAATACCAGGTGCTGTAAGCTTTTCCCCTCTTGCTTCCATTACCATGGTCTTGTTATACATTACTAGTTTGTTATCTGAAACCCAACATAGATGAAGTTGCATAAGTAGTCTTGATGAGAGCTCTGCAATGGCTTACGGTCACACTACCCTGAGAACGCCCGATCTCGTCTGATCTCGGAAGCTAAGCAGGGTTTGGCCTGGTTAGTACTTGGATGGGAGACCACCTGGGAATACCAGGTGCTGTAAGCATTTCCCCTCTTGCTTCCATTACCATGGTCTTGTTATACATTACTAGTTTGTTATCTGAAACCCAACATAGATGAAGTTGCATAAGTAGTCTTGATGAGAGCTCTGCAGTGGCTCACGGTCACACTACCCTGAGAACGCCCGATCTCGTCTGATCTCGGAAGCTAAGCAGGGTTTGGCCTGGTTAGTACTTGGATGGGAGACCACCTGGGAATACCAGGTGCTGTAAGCTTTTCCCCTCTTGCTTCCATTACCATGGTCTTGTTATACATTACTAGTTTGTTATCTGAAACCCAACATAGATGAAGTTGCATAAGTAGTCTTGATGAGAGCTCTGCAATGGCTTACGGTAACACTACCCTGAGAACGCCCGATCTCGTCTGATCTCGGAAGCTAAGCAGGGTTTGGACTGGTTCGTACTTGGATGGGAGACCACCTGGGAACACCAGGTGCTGTAAGCTTTTCCCCTCTTGCTTCCATTACCATGGTCTTGTTATACATTACTAGTTTGTTATCTTAAACCCAACATAGATGAAGTTGCATAAGTAGTCTTGATGAGAGCTCTGCAATGGCTTACGGTCACACTACCCTGAGAACGCCCGATCTCGTCTGATCTCGGAAGCTAAGCAGGGTTTGGCCTGGTTAGTACTTGGATGGGAGACCACCTGGGAATACCAGGTGCTGTAAGCTTTTCCCCTCTTGCTTCCATTACCATGGTCTTGTTATACATTACTAGTTTGTTATCTGAAACCCAACATAGATGAAGTTGCATAAGTAGTCTTGATGAGAGCTCTGCAATGGCTTACGGTCACACTACCCTGAGAACGCCCGATCTCGTCTGATCTCGGAAGCTAAGCAGGGTTTGGCCTGGTTAGTACTTGGATGGGAGACCACCTGGGAATACCAGGTGCTGTAAGCTTTTCCCCTCTTGCTTCCATTACCATGGTCTTGTTATACATTACTAGTTTGTTATCTGAAACCCAACATAGATGAAGTTGCATAAGTAGTCTTGATGAGAGCTCTGCAATGGCTTACGGTCACACTACCCTGAGAACGCCCGATCTCGTCTGATCTCGGAAGCTAAGCAGGGTTTGGCCTGGTTAGTACTTGGATGGGAGACCACCTGGGAATACCAGGTGCTGTAAGCTTTTCCCCTCTTGCTTCCATTACCATGGTCTTGTTATACATTACTAGTTTGTTATCTGAAACCCAACATAGATGAAGTTGCATAAGTAGTCTTGATGAGAGCTCTGCAATGGCTTACGGTCACACTACCCTGAGAACGCCCGATCTCGTCTGATCTCGGAAGCTAAGCAGGGTTTGGCCTGGTTAGTACTTGGATGGGAGACCACCTGGGAATACCAGGTGCTGTAAGCTTTTCCCCTCTTGCTTCCATTACCATGGTCTTGTTATACATTACTAGTTTGTTATCTGAAACCCAACATAGATGAAGTTGCATAAGTAGTCTTGATGAGAGCTCTGCAATGGCTTACGGTCACACTACCCTGAGAACGCCCGATCTCGTCTGATCTCGGAAGCTAAGCAGGGTTTGGCCTGGTTAGTACTTGGATGGGAGACCACCTGGGAATACCAGGTGCTGTAA
>NW_026040046.1:570000-577500 GCF_023375975.1 Astyanax mexicanus
GACCACCTGGGAATACCAGGTGCTGTAAGCTTTTCCCCTCTTGCTTCCATTACCATGGTCTTGTTATACATTACTAGTTTGTTATCTGAAACCCAACATAGATGAAGTTGCATAAGTAGTCTTGATGAGAGCTCTGCAATGGCTTACGGTCACACTACCCTGAGAACGCCCGATCTCGTCTGATCTTGGAAGCTAAGCAGGGTTTGGCCTGGTTAGTACTTGGATGGGAGACCACCTGGGAATACCAGGTGCTGTAAGCTTTTCCCCTCTTGCTTCCATTACCATGGTCTTGTTATACATTACTAGTTTGTTATCTGAAACCCAACATAGATGAAGTTGCATAAGTAGTCTTGATGAGAGCTCTGCAATGGCTTACGGTCACACTACCCTGAGAACGCCCGATCTCGTCTGATCTCGGAAGCTAAGCAGGGTTTGGCCTGGTTAGTACTTGGATGGGAGACCACCTGGGAATACCAGGTGCTGTAAGCTTTTCCCCTCTTGCTTCCATTACCATGGTCTTGTTATACATTACTAGTTTGTTATCTGAAACCCAACATAGATGAAGTTGCATAAGTAGTCTTGATGAGAGCTCTGCAATGGCTTACGGTCACACTACCCTTAGAACGCCCGATCTCGTCTGATCTCGGAAGCTAAGCAGGGTTTGGCCTGGTTAGTACTTGGATGGGAGACCACCTGGGAATACCAGGTGCTGTAAGCTTTTCCCCTCTTGCTTCCATTACCATGGTCTTGTTATACATTACTAGTTTGTTATCTGAAACCCAACATAGATGAAGTTGCATAAGTAGTCTTGATGAGAGCTCTGCAATGGCTTAAGGTCACACTACCCTGAGAACGCCCGATCTCGTCTGATCTCGGAAGCTAAGCAGGGTTTGGCCTGGTTAGTACTTGGATGGGAGACCACCTGGGAATACCAGGTGCTGTAAGCTTTTCCCCTCTTGCTTCCATTACCATGGTCTTGTTATACATTACTAGTTTGTTATCTGAAACCCAACATAGATGAAGTTGCATAAGTAGTCTTGATGAGAGCTCTGCAATGGCTTACGGTCACACTACCCTGAGAACGCCCGATCTCGTCTGATCTTGGAAGCTAAGCAGGGTTTGGCCTGGTTAGTACTTGGATGGGAGACCACCTGGGAATACCAGGTGCTGTAAGCTTTTCCCCTCTTGCTTCCATTACCATGGTCTTGTTATACATTACTAGTTTGTTATCTGAAACCCAACATAGATGAAGTTGCATAAGTAGTCTTGATGAGAGCTCTGCAATGGCTTACGGTCACACTACCCTGAGAACGCCCGATCTCGTCTGATCTCGGAAGCTAAGCAGGGTTTGGCCTGGTTAGTACTTGGATGGGAGACCACCTGGGAATACCAGGTGCTGTAAGCTTTTCCCCTCTTGCTTCCATTACCATGGTCTTGTTATACATTACTAGTTTGTTATCTGAAACCCAACATAGATGAAGTTGCATAAGTAGTCTTGATGAGAGCTCTGCAATGGCTTACGGTCACACTACCCTGAGAACGCCCGATCTCGTCTGATCTCGGAAGCTAAGCAGGGTTTGGCCTGGTTAGTACTTGGATGGGAGACCACCTGGGAATACCAGGTGCTGTAAGCTTTTCCCCTCTTGCTTCCATTACCATGGTCTTGTTATACATTACTAGTTTGTTATCTGAAACCCAACATAGATGAAGTTGCATAAGTAGTCTTGATGAGAGCTCTGCAATGGCTTACGGTCACACTACCCTGAGAACGCCCGATCTCGTCTGATCTCGGAAGCTAAGCAGGGTTTGGCCTGGTTAGTACTTGGATGGGAGACCACCTGGGAATACCAGGTGCTGTAAGCTTTTCCCCTCTTGCTTCCATTACCATGGTCTTGTTATACATTACTAGTTTGTTATCTGAAACCCAACATAGATGAAGTTGCATAAGTAGTCTTGATGAGAACTCTGCAATGGCTTACGGTCACACTACCCTGAGAACGCCCGATCTCGTCTGATCTCGGAAGCTAAGCAGGGTTTGGCCTGGTTAGTACTTGGATGGGAGACCACCTGGGAATACCAGGTGCTGTAAGCTTTTCCCCTCTTGCTTCCATTACCATGGTCTTGTTATACATTACTAGTTTGTTATCTGAAACCCAACATAGATGAAGTTGCATAAGTAGTCTTGATGAGAGCTCTGCAATGGCTTACGGTCACACTACCCTGAGAACGCCCGATCTCGTCTGATCTCGGAAGCTAAGCAGGGTTTGGCCTGGTTAGTACTTGGATGGGAGACCACCTGGGAATACCAGGTGCTGTAAGCTTTTCCCCTCTTGCTTCCATTACCATGGTCTTGTTATACATTACTAGTTTGTTATCTGAAACCCAACATAGATGAAGTTGCATAAGTAGTCTTGATGAGAGCTCTGCAATGGCTTACGGTCACACTACCCTGAGAACGTCTGATCTCGGAAGCTAAGCAGGGTTTGGCCTGGTTAGTACTTGGATGGGAGACCACCTGGGAATACCAGGTGCTGTAAGCTTTTCCCCTCTTGCTTCCATTACCATGGTCTTGTTATACATTACTAGTTTGTTATCTGAAACCCAACATAGATGAAGTTGCATAAGTAGTCTTGATGAGAGCTCTGCAATGGCTTACGGTCACACTACCCTGAGAACGCCCGATCTCGTCTGATCTCGGAAGCTAAGCAGGGTTTGGCCTGGTTAGTACTTGGATGGGAGACCACCAGGGAATACCAGATGCTGTAAGCTTTTCCCCTCTTGCTTCCATTACCATGGTCTTGTTATACATTACTAGTTTGTTATCTGAAACCCAACATAGATGAAGTTGCATAAGTAGTCTTGATGAGAGCTCTGTAATGGCTTACGGTCACACTACCCTGAGAACGCCCGATCTCGTCTGATCTCGGAAGCTAAGCAGGGTTTGGCCTGGTTAGTACTTGGATGGGAGACCACCTGGGAATACCAGGTGCTGTAAGCTTTTCCCCTCTTGCTTCCATTACCATGGTCTTGTTATACATTACTAGTTTGTTATCTGAAACCCAACATAGATGAAGTTGCATAAGTAGTCTTGATGAGAGCTCTGCAATGGCTTACAGTCACACTACCCTGAGAACGCCCGATCTCGTCTGATCTCGGAAGCTAAGCAGGGTTTGGCCTGGTTAGTACTTGGATGGGAGACCACCTGGGAATACCAGGTGCTGTAAGCTTTTCCCCTCTTGCTTCCATTACCATGGTCTTGTTATACATTACTAGTTTGTTATCTGAAACCCAACATAGATGAAGTTGCATAAGTAGTCTTGATGAGAGATCTGCAATGGCTTACGGTCACACTACCCTGAGAACGCCCGATCTCGTCTGATCTCGGAAGCTAAGCAGGGTTTGGCCTGGTTAGTACTTGGATGGGAGACCACCTGGCAATACCAGGTGCTGTAAGCTTTTCCCCTCTTGCTTCCATTACCATGGTCTTGTTATACATTACTAGTTTGTTGTCTGAAACCCAACATAGATGAAGTTGCATAAGTAGTCTTGATGAGAGCTCTGCAATGGCTTACGGTCACACTACCCTGAGAACGCCCGATCTCGTCTGATCTCGGAAGCTAAGCAGGGTTTGGCCTGGTTAGTACTTGGATGGGAGACCACCTGGGAATACCAGGTGCTGTAAGCTTTTCCCCTCTTGCTTCCATTACCATGGTCTTGTTATACATTACTAGTTTGTTATCTGAAACCCAACATAGATGAAGTTGCATAAGTAGTCTTGATGAGAGCTCTGCAATGGCTTACGGTCACACTACCCTGAGAACGCCCGATCTCGTCTGATCTCGGAAGCTAAGCAGGGTTTGGCCTGGTTAGTACTTGGATGGGAGACCACCTGGGAATACCAGGTGCTGTAAGCTTTTCCCCTCTTGCTTCCATTACCATGGTCTTGTTATACATTACTAGTTTGTTATCTGAAACCCAACATAGATGAAGTTGCATAAGTAGTCTTGATGAGAGCTCTGCAATGGCTTACGGTCACACTACCCTGAGAACGCCTGATCTCGTCTGATCTCGGAAGCTAAGCAGGGTTTGGCCTGGTTAGTACTTGGATGGGAGACCACCTGGGAATACCAGGTGCTGTAAGCTTTTCCCCTCTTGCTTCCATTACCATGGTCTTGTTATACATTACTAGTTTGTTATCTGAAACCCAACATAGATGAAGTTGCATAAGTAGTCTTGATGAGAGCTCTGCAATGGCTTACGGTCACACTACCCTGAGAACGCCCGATCTCGTCTGATCTCGGAAGCTAAGCAGGGTTTGGCCTGGTTAGTACTTGGATGGGAGACCACCTGGGAATACCAGGTGCTGTAAGCTTTTCCCCTCTTGCTTCCATTACCATGGTCTTGTTATACATTACCAGTTTGTTATCTGAAACACAACATAGATGAAGTTGCATAAGTAGTCTTGATGAGAGCTCTGCAATGGCTTACGGTCACACTACCCTGAGAACGCCCGATCTCGTCTGATCTCGCAAGCTAAGCAGGGTTTGGCCTGGTTAGTACTTGGATGGGAGACCACCTGGGAATACCAGGTGCTGTAAGCTTTTCCCCTCTTGCTTCCATTACCATGGTCTTGTTATACATTACTAGTTTGTTATCTGAAACCCAACATAGATGAAGTTGCATAAGTAGTCTTGATGAGAGCTCTGCAATGGCTTACGGTCACACTACCCTGAGAACGTCTGATCTCGGAAGCTAAGCATGGTTTGGCCTGGTTAGTACTTGGATGGGAGACCACCTGGGAATACCAGGTGCTGTAAGCTTTTCCCCTCTTGCTTCCATTACCATGGTCTTGTTATACATTACTAGTTTGTTATCTGAAACCCAACATAGATGAAGTTGCATAAGTAGTCTTGATGAGAGCTCTGCAATGGCTTACGGTCACACTACCCTGAGAACGCCCGATCTCGTCTGATCTCGGAAGCTAAGCAGGGTTTGGCCTGGTTAGTACTTGGATGGGAGACCACCTGGGAATACCAGGTGCTGTAAGCTTTTCCCCTCTTGCTTCCATTACCATGGTCTTGTTATACATTACTAGTTTGTTATCTGAAACCCAACATAGATGAAGTTGCATAAGTAGTCTTGATGAGAGCTCTGCAATGGCTTACGGTCACACTACCCTGAGAACGCCCGATCTCGTCTGATCTCGGAAGCTAAGCAGGGTTTGGCCTGGTTAGTACTTGGATGGGAGACCACCTGGGAATACCAGGTGCTGTAAGCTTTTCCCCTCTTGCTTCCATTACCATGGTCTTGTTATACATTACTAGTTTGTTATCTGAAACCCAACATAGATGAAGTTGCATAAGTAGTCTTGATGAGAGCTCTGCAATGGCTTACGGTCACACTACCCTGAGAACGCCCGATCTCATCTGATCTCGGAAGCTAAGCAGGGTTTGGCCTGGTTAGTACTTGGATGGGAGACCACCTGGGAATACCAGGTGCTGTAAGCTTTTCCCCTCTTGCTTCCATTACCATGGTCTTGTTATACATTACTAGATTGTTATCTGAAACCCAACATAGATGAAGTTGCATAAGTAGTCTTGATGAGAGCTCTGCAATGGCTTACGGTCACACTACCCTGAGAACGCCCGATCTCGTCTGATCTCGGAAGCTAAGCAGGGTTTGGCCTGGTTAGTACTTGGATGGGAGACCACCTGGGAATACCAGGTGCTGTAAGCTTTTCCCCTCTTGCTTCCATTACCATGGTCTTGTTATACATTACTAGTTTGTTATCTGAAACCCAACATAGATGAAGTTGCATAAGTAGTCTTGATGAGAGCTCTGCAATGGCTTACGGTCACACTACCCTGAGAACGCCCGATCTCGTCTGATCTCGGAAGCTAAGCAGGGTTTGGCCTGGTTAGTACTTGGATGGGAGACCACCTGGGAATACCAGGTGCTGTAAGCTTTTCCCCTCTTGCTTCCATTACCATGGTCTTGTTATACATTACTAGTTTGTTGTCTGAAACCCAACATAGATGAAGTTGCATAAGTAGTCTTGATGAGAGCTCTGCAATGGCTTACGGTCACACTACCCTGAGAACGCCCGATCTCGTCTGATCTCGGAAGCTAAGCAGGGTTTGGCCTGGTTAGTACTTGGATGGGAGACCACCTGGGAATACCAGGTGCTGTAAGCTTTTCCCCTCTTGCTTCCATTACCATGGTCTTGTTATACATTACTAGTTTGTTATCTGAAACCCAACATAGATGAAGTTGCATAAGTAGTCTTGATGAGAGCTCTGCAATGGCTTACGGTCACACTACCCTGAGAACGCCTGATCTCGGAAGCTAAGCAGGGTTTGGCCTGGTTAGTACTTGGATGGGAGACCACCTGGGAATACCAGGTGCTGTAAGCTTTTCCCCTCTTGCTTCCATTACCATGGTCTTGTTATACATTACTAGTTTGTTATCTGAAACCCAACATAGATGAAGATGCATAAGTAGTCTTGATGAGAGCTCTGCAATGGCTTACGGTCACACTACCCTGAGAACGCCCGATCTCGTCTGATCTCGGAAGCTAAGCAGGGTTTGGCCTGGTTAGTACTTGGATGGGAGACCACCTGGGAATACCAGGTGCTGTAAGCTTTTCCCCTCTTGCTTCCATTACCATGGTCTTGTTATACATTACTAGTTTGTTATCTGAAACCCAACATAGATGAAGTTGCATAAGTAGTCTTGATGAGAGCTCTGCAATGGCTTACGGTCACACTACCCTGAGAACGCCCGATCTCGTCTGATCTCGGAAGCTAAGCAGGGTTTGGCCTGGTTAGTACTTGGATGGGAGACCACCTGGGAATACCAGGTGCTGTAAGCTTTTCCCCTCTTGCTTCCATTACCATGGTCTTGTTATACATTACTAGTTTGTTATCTGAAACCCAACATAGATGAAGTTGCATAAGTAGTCTTGATGAGAGCTCTGCAATGGCTTACGGTCACACTACCCTGAGAACGCCCGATCTCGTCTGATATCGGAAGCTAAGCAGGGTTTGGCCTGGATAGTACTTGGATGGGAGACCACCTGGGAATACCAGGTGCTGTAAGCTTTTCCCCTCTTGCTTCCATTACCATGGTCTTGTTATACATTACTAGTTTGTTATCTGAAACCCAACATAGATGAAGTTGCATAAGTAGTCTTGATGAGAGCTCTGCAATGGCTTACGGTCACACTACCCTGAGAACGCCCGATCTCGTCTGATCTCGGAAGCTAAGCAGGGTTTGGCCTGGTTAGTACTTGGATGGGAGACCACCTGGGAATACCAGGTGCTGTAAGCTTTTCCCCTCTTGCTTCCATTACCATGGTCTTGTTATACATTACTAGTTTGTTATCTGAAACCCAACATAGATGAAGTTGCATAAGTAGTCTTGATGAGAGCTCTGCAATGGCTTACGGTCACACTACCCTGAGAACGCCCGATCTCGTCTGATCTCGGAAGCTAAGCAGGG
>NW_026040046.1:582500-677500 GCF_023375975.1 Astyanax mexicanus
CTCGTCTGATCTCGGAAGCTAAGCAGGGTTTGGCCTGGTTAGTACTTGGATGGGAGACCACCTGGGAATACCAGGTGCTGTAAGCTTTTCCCCTCTTGCTTCCATTACCATGGTCTTGTTATACATTACTAGTTTGTTATCTGAAACCCAACATAGATGAAGTTGCATAAGTAGTCTTGATGAGAGCTCTGCAATGGCTTACGGTCACACTACCCTGAGAACGTCTGATCTCGGAAGCTAAGCAGGGTTTGGCCTGGTTAGTACTTGGATGGGAGACCACCTGGGAATACCAGGTGCTGTAAGCTTTTCCCCTCTTGCTTCCATCACAATGGTCTTGTTATACATTACTAGTTTGTTATCTGAGACCCAACATAGATGAAGTTGCATAAGTAGTCTTGATGAGAGTTCTGCAATGGCTTACGGTCACACTACCCTGAGAACGCCCGATCTCGTCTGATCTCGGAAGCTAAGCAGGGTTTGGCCTGGTTAGTACTTGGATGGGAGACCACCTGGGAATACCAGGTGCTGTAAGCTTTTCCCCTCTTGCTTCCATTACCATGGTCTTGTTATACATTACTAGTTTGTTATCTGAAACCCAACATAGATGAAGTTGCATAAGTAGTCTTGATGAGAGCTCTGCAATGGCTTGTGGTCACACTACCCTGAGAACGCCCGATCTCGTCTGATCTCGGAAGCTAAGCAGGGTTTGGCCTGGTTAGTACTTGGATGGGAGACCACCTGGGAATACCAGGTGCTGTAAGCTTTTCCCCTCTTGCTTCCATTACCATGGTCTTGTTATACATTACTAGTTTGTTATCTGAAACCCAACATAGATGAAGTTGCATAAGTAGTCTTGATGAGAGCTCTGCAATGGCTTACGGTCACACTACCCTGAGAACGCCCGATCTCGTCTGATCTCGGAAGCTAAGCAGGGTTTGGCCTGGTTAGTACTTGGATGGGAGACCACCTGGGAATACCAGGTGCTGTAAGCTTTTCCCCTCTTGCTTCCATTACCATGGTCTTGTTATACATTACTAGTTTGTTATCTGAAACCCAACATAGATGAAGTTGCATAAGTAGTCTTGATGAGAGCTCTGCAATGGCTTACGGTCACACTACCCTGAGAACGCCCGATCTCGTCTGATCTCGGAAGCTAAGCAGGGTTTGGCCTGGTTAGTACTTGGATGGGAGACCACCTGGGAATACCAGGTGCTGTAAGCTTTTCCCCTCTTGCTTCCATTACCATGGTCTTGTTATACATTACTAGTTTGTTATCTGAAACCCAACATAGATGAAGTTGCATAAGTAGTCTTGATGAGAGCTCTGCAATGGCTTACGGTCACACTACCCTGAGAACGCCCGATCTCGTCTGATCTCGGAAGCTAAACAGGGTTTGGCCTGGTTAGTACTTGGATGGGAGACCACCTGGGAATACCAGGTGCTGTAAGCTTTTCCCCTCTTGCTTCCATTACCATGGTCTTGTTATACATTACTAGTTTGTTATCTGAAACCCAACATAGATGAAGTTGCATAAGTAGTCTTGATGAGAGCTCTGCAATGGCTTACGGTCACACTACCCTGAGAACGCCCGATCTCGTCTGATCTCGGAAGCTAAGCAGGGTTTGGCCTTGTTAGTACTTGGATGGGAGACCACCTGGGAATACCAGGTGCTGTAAGCTTTTCCCCTCTTGCTTCCATTACCATGGTCTTGTTATACATTACTAGTTTGTTATCTGAAACCCAACATAGATGAAGTTGCATAAGTAGTCTTGATGAGAGCTCTGCAATGGTTTACGGTCACACTACCCTGAGAACGCCCGATCTCGTCTGATCTCGGAAGCTAAGCAGGGTTTGGCCTGGTTAGTACTTGGATGGGAGACCACCTGGGAATACCAGGTGCTGTAAGCTTTTCCCCTCTTGCTTCCATTACCATGGTCTTGTTATACATTACTAGTTTGTTATCTGAAACCCAACATAGATGAAGTTGCATAAGTAGTCTTGATGAGAGCTCTGCAATGGCTTACGGTCACACTACCCTGAGAACGCCCGATCTCGTCTGATCTGGGAAGCTAAGCAGGGTTTGGCCTGGTTAGTACTTGGATGGGAGACCACCTGGGAATACCAGGTGCTGTAAGCTTTTCCCCTCTTGCTTCCATTACCATGGTCTTGTTATACATTACTAGTTTGTTATCTGAAACCCAACATAGATGAAGTTGCATAAGTAGTCTTGATGAGAGATCTGCAATGGCTTACGGTCACACTACCCTGAGAACGCCCGATCTCATCTGATCTCGGAAGCTAAGCAGGTATTGGCCTGGTTAATACTTGGATGGGAGACCACCTGGGAATACCAGGTGCTGTAAGCTTTTCCCCTCTTGCTTCCATTACCATGGTCTTGTTATACATTACTAGTTTGTTATCTGAAACCCAACATAGATGAAGTTGCATAAGTAGTCTTGATGAGAGCTCTGCAATGGCTTACGGTCACACTACCCTGAGAACTCCCGATCTCGTCTGATCTCGGAAGCTAAGCAGGGTTTGGCCTGGTTAGTACTTGGATGGGAGACCACCTGGGAATACCAGGTGCTGTAAGCTTTTCCCCTCTTGCTTCCATTACCATGGTCTTGTTATACATTACTAGTTTGTTATCTGAAACCCAACATAGATGAAGTTGCATAAGTAGTCTTGATGAGAGCTCTGCAATGGCTTACGGTCACATTACCCTGAGAACGCCCGATCTCGTCTGATCTCGGAAGCTAAGCAGGGTTTGGCCTGGTTAGTACTTGGATGGGAGACCACCGGGGAATACCAGGTGCTGTAAGCTTTTCCCCTCTTGCTTCCATTACCATGGTCTTGTTATACATTACTAGTTTGTTATCTGAAACCCAACATAGATGAAGTTGCATAAGTAGTCTTGATGAGAGCTCTGCAATGGCTTACGGTCACACTACCCTGAGAACGCCCGATCTCGTCTGATCTCGGAAGCTAAGCAGGGTTTGGCCTGGTTCGTACTTGGATGGGAGACCACCTGGGAATACCAGGTGCTGTAAGCTTTTCCCCTCTTGCTTCCATTACCATGGTCTTGTTATACATTACTAGTTTGTTATGTGAAACCCAACATAGATGAAGTTGCATAAGTAGTCTTGATGAGAGCTCTGCAATGGCTTACGGTCACACTACCCTGAGAACGCCCGATCTCGTCTGATCTCGGAAGCTAAGCAGGGTTTGGCCTGGTTAGTACTTGGATGGGAGACCACCTGGGAATACCAGGTGCTGTAAGCTTTTCCCCTCTTGCTTCCATTACCATGGTCTTGTTATACATTACTATTTTGTTATCTGAAACCCAACATAGATGAAGTTGCATAAGTAGTCTTGATGAGAGCTCTGCAATGGCTTACGGTCACACTACCCTGAGAACGCCCGATCTCGTCTGATCTCGGAAGCTAAGCAGGGTTTGGCCTGGTTCGTACTTGGATGGGAGACCACCTGGGAATACCAGGTGCTGTAAGCTTTTCCCCTCTTGCTTCCATTACCATGGTCTTGTTATACATTACTAGTTTGTTATCTGAAACCCAACATAGATGAAGTTGCATAAGTAGTCTTGATGAGAGCTCTGCAATGGCTTGCGGTCACACTACCCTGAGAACGCCCCATCTCGTCTGATCTCGGAAGCTAAGCAGGGTTTGGCCTGGTTAGTACTTGGATGGGAGACCACCTGGGAATACCAGGTGCTGTAAGCTTTTCCCCTCTTGCTTCCATTACCATGGTCTTGTTATACATTACTAGTTTGTTATCTGAAACCCAACATAGATGAAGTTGCATAAGTAGTCTTGATGAGAGCTCTGCAATGGCTTACGGTCACACTACCCTGAGAACGCCCGATCTCGTCTGATCTCGGAAGCTAAGCAGGGTTTGGCCTGGTTAGTACTTGGATGGGAGACCACCTGGGAATACCAGGTGCTGTAAGCTTTTCCCCTCTTGCTTCCATTACCATGGTCTTGTTATACATTACTAGTTTGTTATCTGAAACCCAACATAGATGAAGTTGCATAAGTAGTCTTGATGAGAGCTCTGCAATGGCTTACGGTCACACTACCCTGAGAACGCCCGATCTCGTCTGATCTCGGAAGCTAAGCAGGGTTTGGCCTGGTTAGTACTTGGATGGGAGACCACCTGGGAATACCAGGTGCTGTAAGCTTTTCCCCTCTTGCTTCCATTACCATGGTCTTGTTATACATTACTAGTTTGTTATCTGAAACCCAACATAGATGAAGTTGCATAAGTAGTCTTGATGAGAGCTCTGCAATGGCTTACGGTCACACTACCCTGAGAACGCCCAATCTCGTCTGATCTCGGAAGCTAAGCAGGGTTTGGCCTGGTTAGTACTTGGATGGGAGACCAACTGGGAATACCAGGTGCTGTAAGCTTTTCCCCTCTTGCTTCCATTACCATGGTCTTGTTATACATTACTAGTTTGTTATCTGAAACCCAACATAGATGAAGTTGCATAAGTAGTCTTGATGAGAGCTCTGCAATGGCTTACGGTCACACTACCCTGAGAACGCCCGATCTCGTCTGATCTCGGAAGCTAAGCAGGGTTTGGCCTGGTTAGTACTTGGATGGGAGACCACCTGGGAATACCAGGTGCTGTAAGCTTTTCCCCTCTTGCTTCCATTACCATGGTCTTGTTATACATTACTAGTTTGTTATCTGAAACCCAACATAGATGAGGTTGCATAAGTAGTCTTGATGAGAGCTCTGCAATGGCTTACGGTCACAATACCCTGAGAACACCCGATCTCGTCTGATCTCGGAAGCTAAGCAGGGTTTGGCCTGGTTAGTACTTGGATGGGAGACCACCTGGGAATACCAGGTGCTGTAAGCTTTTCCCCTCTTGCTTCCATTACCATGGTCTTGTTATACATTACTAGTTTGTTATCTGAAACCCAACATAGATAAAGTTGCATAAGTAGTCTTGATGAGAGCTCTGCAATGGCTTACGGTCACACTACCCTGAGAACGCCCGATCTCGTCTGATCTCGGAAGCTAAGCAGGTTTTGGCCTGGTTAGTACTTGGATGGGAGACCACCTGGGAATACCAGGTGCTGTAAGCTTTTCCCCTCTTGCTTCCATTACCATGGTCTTGTTATACATTACTAGTTTGTTATCTGAAACCCAACATAGATAAAGTTGCATAAGTAGTCTTGATGAGAGCTCTGCAATGGCTTACGGTCACACTACCCTGAGAACGCCCGATCTCGTCTGATCTCGGAAGCTAAGCAGGGTTTGGCCTGGTTAGTACTTAGATGGGAGACCACCTGGGAATACCAGGTGCTGTAAGCTTTTCCCCTCTTGCTTCCATTACCATGGTCTTGTTATACATTACTAGTTTGTTATCTGAAACCCAACATAGATGAAGTTGCATAAGTAGTCTTGATGAGAGCTCTGCAATGGCTTACGGTCACACTACCCTGAGAACGCCCGATCTCGTCTGATCTCGGAAGCTAAGCAGGGTTTGGCCTGGTTAGTACTTGGATGGGAGACCACCTGGGAATACCAGGTGCTGTAAGCTTTTCCCCTCTTGCCTCCATTACCATGGTCTTGTTATACATTACTAGTTTGTTATCTGAAACCCAACATAGATGAAGTTGCATAAGTAGTCTTGATGAGAGCTCTGCAATGGCTTACGGTCACACTACCCTGAGAACGCCCGATCTCGTCTGATCTCGGAAGCTAAGCAGGGTTTGGCCTGGTTAGTACTTGGATGGGAGACCACCTGGGAATACCAGGTGCTGTAAGCTTTTCCCCTCTTGCCTCCATTACCATGGTCTTGTTATACATTACTAGTTTGTTATCTGAAACCCAACATAGATGAAGTTGCATAAGTAGTCTTCATGAGAGCTCTGCAATGGCTTACGGTCACAATACCCTGAGAACGCCCGATCTCGTCTGATCTCGGAAGCTAGGCAGGGGTGCTGACGGCTCGGCTATGGGGAAATCTGGACACTGTATTATCTAATTGCAACACTACATTAATAATCTGCAGGTTATAAATGTAGATAATACATAATAGATAAATGGCGATTAGCCCTGTAACAGATAATGAGCGGGAAATGCCCCTTTCAGTGCTCCGCTCTTAAAGGGCAACCCACGCAGTTAGACATACATTTCCCTTAAAATGTATGTTCATATTTTAGGCCAAACCAGCCCATTTTGGCCAGGTTAAAAAAATAAACTTCTCAAGCTAAAGCTGGTCATTTTCATCCAACATGCTGTTAGACTGTTCTTGCCCCACCATCTAGTGGCCATTGTTTGTAATAGCTCTGCACCATATGTGGTGTAAAATAGCACGTATTCACACATCCTTGCTACAGAATCATGGTTTAGACATCAGGATTATTTTTCCTTCACTGTTCAAATATATTTTTTATGTCTCTCAGGAAAGAAGGCGAGGTTGAGCAGTCCATCCAATGGTGCCCTCCACTTTTGGGGATCTAAAAAAAATGTAAAAATTAAAAAAAAAAATTAAATGTCTTTATAATTTTATATATTTTATGTAATTTTAGATCATTATTTGTGTATACTGTCTGTAATGTGTTGTACTATTTAAACGTTAACTTTAACTTTATTTAATTTCTTTTGAAAGATCTTAGTTTTTTTACTGACCCCTTTTTTATCTTCATTTCTTTTTAATTCAATTATTTTTTACTTGCTCCATGTTATTTAAAACTATTTGGTACCACCTATAATATGTCTCCTTTATAAAGGGTATATGCATAGTTTACAAAGGAGTTTTTTATGGTTATTAATTAGATTTGAAACCATTAACAAGCAGTTTATCATGTATCAAATAGTGATGATGTGATTTCACATTCATTTTATCCTGTTAAACCTCAGATCTTACTAGATACTATTCTTACTTTGTCTTTTCCATCAGTCAGCATCCTGTTTCATATCTGTTAATAACTTTATTTACTATACTTTACTATGTTAACATATTAATTTACTAAACAGGCATTCTATATGATTTATTATTATTAGATATGTTTTTTTTACTGTTGTTCATTCTATTTATGTGTTTATGAAGTGCTTAGTAACTTTTTTTAAGTATTTGCAACTTCATAATTAACCATTATTGAACTCTGTAAAAACTATTTATAATTCCTTTATAAAGGAGCCTTATTTTAAAGTGGTGCCAAATGTTTTAATGTTTATTTTCTGCTTTCCTTTCAGTTGTTTTTATTTCTTTTTTTTTTACCTTTTTTGTACCTTTTTCATATCTGTAATCCTGAAACTATTTTTCCAGTAAACTTTAACATATTTGAAATTCTAAACTTTGATTCAATTGTCATTTTTTCATGTTCTGGGAGGTCATTCTGTGCTAAATTTCCCTACAACTAGCTGATTTCTTTTTGGTTGTTTTTATTTTAGGATGAATGAAATTCTTGATTTATTCCCATGTCAGTCAATATATCTGGTTTGGGGAGTCTTAATAAAAAGTCTAAATAAACTTGTAAAAAGGTGTAAATACTGGAATTACACAAGTATATAATAGTAAGTAGTTTGAATGTTTGAAGTGAACCACCACTGCTTAGAAAGGTATTTCATTCTGATTAAACATGCATGAGTGTTCCTAACTTTTTGTACAGAAGAAACCCTAAGTTTATATGGTCTTTTACTACCCTCTAGTCGACGATGAATGTAATAGCGTTGAAGCACATGTAATTTTTTATGTTTTTTTATGGACCAGAATTTTTTATGAATTATGAACTAGTTCACATTTTACCTGAAGTAAAATGTGAAAAAACTGAGAAGAAATGTACCATTTAAAGAGAAATAAAAGAGAAATGATGTTTATTTTTGTAAATGAATTTTTATTAACAAGTGTAAATTATTTGTTGTGCGGAATGACTCAGTAAAATGTATTTTACTGACTTTGCATTTTTTATTTACACAAATAAATACAGTTAAATATGCATGGGCAAAATTGCAACTCAAACACTTTTAAATGTGTCATCAGTGTCCAAAAGTGACATTTCTTCCTGAGTAATTTGAGCAATTCTCTTTTTTTTTTTAGGGTTGTTTTAATTTTTTCTGCAAGAAAGTCTTGCATACTTGAACTCCCGTGGGGTTTCCAGCCAGGTAACCAGATGTTGTGCTTCTCCCCACGGGACCGGATGATCAGGGCATTCGTTTCACCACTTTTGTATCTGCAATAATAAAATCAAAACATGCCATGAGCTTCCATGCACAGAGTTCATATTTTACCTACAGTTATTGAATAATCACAACTGAACCAAACTGAACAAAGTAAAACATTCATTAAGTGACCATGTGTCTTGTAACCTCTCTCTAGAGAACACTCCAAAAAAAACAACTTACATAAGATCTAAGGGGGAGTGAGACCTGCCAGTGACTTAGCTACTAAGATATATGATATTCACAATCCAACAAAATTTACCAGATCAGTCTAGTTTAAGTATGAAACACCATTTATCCAAACCACCCAAACCCACATATACACCATCATGGACATAAACAATGAACCAGGTGTGGGAGTGGCAGATTTCTAGTCAAAAGCTGGTGTTGGTCAACTGGTCAGGTAAGTCAGTTGCTTTTGGAGGGAAGGTGCACTGGGAATTTCTCCTGCTGTTGCTGAAGGGATTTTATCAGAGACAACTTCCAACTTCCAGACTACTCTTCCAACACTCTTTACCCAAGGTATGTGATCTTTGTTTTGGCTGTATGGTTTAATTACAATTATTCTAAATTTATTCTAAATTAGTAGTCGGTTCTTTGCTGTTGCTCTGCTGGTATTATTGTAGTTCAGAAGACATTATGTAATAAAGGTTAATTTTTTTGCTGATAAATTGTTTAAAATTAATTATTTTTTTATTATCATATAACAGGGATTTCTGCTGCTGCTGAAGCAATATCCCCAGAGACAACTTTAATCTACAAAGAGTCTAAGTGCAAGGTATGGTATATTTATTTTTAATTGCCCAATGTGTGTGTGTAAAATTTAATATAAGTTATTCTAAAATACTAGCTGAGTTTTTTGCTGTTGCTTTAATTGTAGTCATGCAAGTTTAAGCACCAACCTCTATAGAGCTGTGTGTGACAGTAAGCTGAGAAAGTTTCATGCAGAACCCAAGATGTACTATACTTTTTAATATGAGGGATTATTGGTATGTTGTTAATTATTAGTGGGTCAAAGTCTGCATAGTGGTAAAGTATTTAAATTACATACAATCTTTTTTACTGTAAATATCCATTGTAAGTGGCCATGTTGGCTGAGCAAAGAGTTTTTAATTTGAATTGATGTTTGTTACAAAAAATTTAAGTTAAAAAAGGTCAAGTTTTCAATACAACTATGTTACAATACATGATTTTATTTACAAAAAAATCTAACATAATTGGTAAAGTACTTGTTTTGTAAGCTATTGCTCATGCACGTTGGAAAGGGAACCTTTCACATAAACTAAATATGAATAATTTTTTTATTGTTCTCAATTTCAACTATTTGTTTTAAATACAGAAAATAATCTGTTTAATAGTGAGTTACTATAATATTTTGCACATATGTGCAATATGTGCACATTCTCTAACCAGGTAACCTGCTACCTGCACCCATCACTGTGCTGTTGTCACCTAGAGGGGATTAAAAAGGGCTCATTGTTGTAGCTGAGAAAGGAATGTGGCCGCCATCAAGACACTCTTTGAGTCTGATTGGGCGATTAGCATAACTATTAACTGGGCAACACACACAGACAGGGGTGGGGGTGAAGTGGGGGGTGGTGACCAAATGCAGATAAATTTTATTCTATGATGTGGCAATGTAGTGATGAGTGTAGCAGATAATAATAAATAAATGTAAAGCTAATAAGTAAATACTTTTAGTCAAGTTTTAACTGCGAAAATAATACATTGTAATGAATTATTACTGGTTTAATACCAGTAGCCAAAATTATGCCTATACATTTTTGTATGTGTTTGATTTTTTTTAATTATTGAGATTATTTGTTTGCTAAATGAATTCAGTGGGTAAAAATGTATGTTTTAATAATTTGATGTGCAGCATGGGTCAATTGTGAGCTGTGTACATTTTAAATTTCTATATATTTTTGAATAAAAGCTTTTTTTGTATCACCACCCCTCTAATGTACACATGGGTCAAAAATTACCTGCATTCATTTTCTGTGTTATTTCAGGTATGGCTGAGGGTTTCTTTAGCAGAAATATTCATTTTTACTTGTCTTAATTTTTGAGAAAACAGCTTTTGTATTTGTACATCAGGTTACACACACAGGTCAGATATCAACCACATTTGCTATTTCACAGCTCAGCACAGCTCACATCACACACCTCAGTAATGTTTTACCATAACATTACCTTAAATATTTGACTCCAGTAGTGTAATATAACTGTACATAATATATGATTAGGTTTAGGTTACCATGCGAGTAAGTACATTTCCTACAAGCTATTATTATTATTCTCAAGCTATATTATTATTATTATTATTATTGTACATATTCTTTTTTAGTTAGGTAAATCTACTGTAGCTAGTTAACTATTATAGTAAGCTTAGCTAACTTCTTAGCTAAATACATCAGTATGCCATTTAGCTGCATGTGGAAAAGTTATAACAGTTTAAAAATATTCAGTAGGAAAAAAAATCTGCAAAATTTAGATTTTGTAAATAACAGTAAATTTAAAGAAAAAAAAGATTATGACTTTTATACACAGATAATAATAATAATAATAATAATAATAATAATAATAATAAGACATAATGTACTTAGTCATTCTAACTAAAAGTTAATTAACATTTTAGTTATATTTAGCTAACTAATAATAATAATTACTTGTAAAGTTAAATTAAAGAGGCTTTATTTAAAGTTCCACTGCATATGGTGTCTGCATTTGGGTCTACCTGCTTCACTACCCCAAAAACCTGACAGCATTTGTGTGTGTGTGTGTGTGTGTGTGTGTGTGTGTGTGTTATGTAATGTTAAAAGCAATACTGAGTTAGCTGTGTGATGGGAGCTGTGCTGTGTTGTGAAATGGTAAATGTGGCTTGTGTCTGATATGTGAGTGTAACCCAATGTTAAACCATAAAAGCTGCTTCTTCATAAAGTAATAAAGGAAATAAAAATTTGTGCTAAAGAATTAACAAAGAAAATGACTGCAGGTATTTTTTGACTCATGTGTGCATTATACAAAAGGGGCTTTTATTAAAAAAGACGGAAACATTTTTCAAATAAGGATGTATAATGATCAAAAACCAGTTAATTCAGAGATTCTGAAGTTCTGAATCACTGAATAAATTTGATGCAAATATATATCATATATTAAAAGGTTATGGGTCATTTTTGACCCATGTTGTGCATTAGAAGCGGCGTGCAAAGGCAAAGTATCAAAGGGTTAAACAATCATTATGCATGATGCATTCTGATAACCTTTAGCTAATAGTTTATTCAGACACAATAGGTTTTGGACAAGCATTTAATTATAGTTTATGTAACTACATAATATTTAATGTTCACACCATGTTATATATGCATCTGTAGTATAATCTGTATTGTAATTGTAAGAGGTATGTTTTGTAAATTGTGTAATAGTGTAACTGGAAGTGCATTTTATTAATGAAAATTGTCTTACTTTATTTTACAGATGCCACGGAAAAAGTCATTCAGAATGAGGCGTGCGCCCAAGACTGTGAGTACTGTGGTTGATGTGCAGTGCTGCTGCGATTCTAAATTAGTTGGTGGATTGGTGTGTGGTACCAAGCATTTCAGGTTGCTCGACAGAAACAATGAAAGAACAGAGATTTGTAGTGTTCTGGGTCTTATTAGGCATAAAGTGTCCAATGTGTGTACTTGGAAGGCTGGTGTGATGGATTCAATTTGTGATGAAGGAAGGATACTTTTGGAGGAGAGGAAACCTACAAAGGGTTTGGCTGGTAGATATAATGCTTTCAACAGAGTGGCTGATGTTTCTCTAGGTAAAGTAATACGTGGTTCTTGTGATTACTTGGAGTTTTCTAGCGCTTTACAAGAGACATTGCTTGATCAACAGTCTTGTTTGTTAAACTTAGATGGATATCACTGTGCAGTTGTGTATCACAATGAATATTTCATTGTTTTGGATTTTAACGCTTGCAATTCTTCTGGTTTTCCGTGTGACTTTGGCGTCTGTGTAGCACAATTTCACAGTAGTCTGAATGAAACCATGCTGTTTTTCACAACATTGCTTGAGAAGCTAAAAGCAAAGGTGTTCTCTGTTGCTAGTGTAATGGTGAGGTTGGCTGATGAACAGGTTTCATCAATGCTTTGCCCAAGTACTGCTAACGGTATGCATGAAAGTCCTGTGAAAATCTCTGAACAAAAAGTCTGTGTTCCAGAAGGTGTTGAACTGAAGGAGTGTTATGTTAATTTGAAAAGGATGGCAAATGATAAACCTGGAAAGGCTACTGTGCAAACCCCCCAAAAAAAGGAAATTAGTCAAAATGGAAGCTATCCATGATTCAGACGTTCGATGTGATATGAACAGTGTTCGATGTGTCCAGGGTTCTTTTCATCAAGGGCATTCTAGATTTGGGAGAAACGGTGGGCGTCAATGTGTGGCTAATTCATTAGCAGCTATGGTAATGCATGAAAAGAAAAACGTCATTGGGTGGAATACAAAAAATCTGGATAGTGTTCTCATTTCAGGAAACAAATTTTATTCATTTTGCAAAACACAAGGACTAATTACTGATGGTAGTGAAGACCAGTATCTACTTGTAACAGATTTGCCACAAACAGCCAGAATTGATGATTCTGAATATACTTTTACATTTAGTGACCCTGTGGTAGGGGATGTGAATGTAGAGGATGGTGAACTTCTCAGATCAGGCATTGCATATAGTTTAATAAGTGGTCTAGAAAAAATCTTTTCAATGCATGACAGATGTTTTTTCACTTATGATCAGAGGACCTGTGCTATAATTCGTGTAAACGGTCGGTTTGCTTTGATTGATTCTCACGCACGAGATGTGTATGGTAGGACAAACAGTCAGGGGAAAAGCATTGTTCTGTACTTTCCTTCACTTCATGACATTGTTGCTTTGGTGCATGAGTGGGTTTTAGATAGAGAAACACTGCTTGAATCAAATGATTTTGAGATTACAGGAGTTAATATTTGTCCTGTTGTGAGTAATTTGGATAACAATGAAAGTTGCTTGGAAGGAGTAGTGGGTAACACTAGTGAGTGTATGTTGGTTGATGATTCTAGTTCTTCTGACTCATCTGAAGATACACATGATGTTACTTTCATGACTGAATTGCCCAGTGTTAAATATCAGTTTAGTGTACTGTCTAAAGATGTAGCTGAGGGTATATGTAATAAGTTAAATGTACCGGTAAGTTTTGAAAAGAGGTCTAGCATGGTGCCAGGCAAGTATGGGGATTTAGGCAAACCATGTAAAACAGAAAATATAGTGGGTGATGGAAACTGCTTCTTCAGGTGTATAGCACAAGTAGTCAGTGGTAATCAGGCATACCACCGTAGATTTAGACTTGCTATAGTAAAACACATGCAGGCTAATGAGGCTCAGTACAGTACAGACATAAGACAGGATTACACATCCTTAAAGGAGTACTTGGACAGGTCTAGAATGAATTTTGTTGGAAGTTGGGCAACAGAAATTGAAATCCAAGCTGCTGCAGATTTTCTAGGTGTAGATGTTTACACTTATACTAGTGATAAATGGCTGAAGTTTCACTGCAGAGGTTCAAAAATCACAGAGGATGGAATTTTTTTGGCTCATAGAAATGGTAACCACTATGAAACTGTTGTGTGCGTGAAACATGGCAGTTGCCATGATTGCCATAAGTTGTGTAAAATACATGAGTTGATGAATGCATGCCCTTTGCAAACACGGGCTGTGGGAAGCAAACAAGCTAATAGTCAGAGTTTGATGATGGAAGATCAAAGTAACGAAAAAAACAAATGCACATTAAAAAGAAAAGAGACGGATTTAAAACATTTAGACAGAAAAAAAAAATGTTTAAATGTAATTGAAACTGACTGCGGGAAAGTTACACAGAACACAGCAACCAATTTGTGGTCAAGTCCTAAACAAATAAAATCTAAATACATGAGGGAAAAGAAAAAAAATGAAATGAAAAGACAGTATAAAACAAATGTTATACACAGAAACCAGAAGAAGATGTACACTATAAACAAGTACAAAAGAGATACTGGTCATCGTTTAAAAATAATTATGTCTAGTAAAATAAAGTATGCCAAAGATGAAAAGCATAGGCTTGATGTTCAGAATCGCAGCAAAAGCAAGTATGCTACTAATACAGAATTCAGCAAAGCAGTTCGTAAATTCAGTAAAGATAAATATGCTACTAATACAGAATTCAGCAAAGCAGTTCATAAATTCAGTAAAGATAAATATGCTACTCATGCAGAATTCAGCAAAGCAGTTCATAAATTCAGTAAAGATAAATATGCTACTAATACAGAATTCAGCAAAGCAGTTCGTAAATTCAGTAAAGATAAATATGCTACTCATGCAGAATTCAGCAAAGCAGTTCGTAAATTCAGTAAAGATAAATATGCTACTAATACAGAATTCAGCAAAGCAGTTCATAAATTCAGTAAAGATAAATATGCTACTCATGCAGAATTCAGCAAAGCAGTTCATAAATTCAGTAAAGATAAATATGCTACTCATGCAGAATTCAGCAAAGCAGTTCATAAATTCAGTAAAGATAAATATGCTACTAATGCAGAATTCAGCAAAGCAGTTCGTAAATTCAGTAAAGATAAATATGCTACTCATGCAGAATTCAGCAAAGCAGTTCATAAATTCAGTAAAGATAAATATGCTACTCATGCAGAATTCAGCAAAGCAGTTCATAAATTCAGTAAAGATAAATATGCTACTCATGCAGAATTCAGCAAAGCAGTTCGTAAATTCAGTAAAGATAAATATGCTACTCATGCAGAATTCAGCAAAGCAGTTCATAAATTCAGTAAAGATAAATATGCTACTCATGCAGAATTCAGCAAAGCAGTTCATAAATTCAGTAAAGATAAATATGCTACTCATGCAGAATTCAGCAAAGCAGTTCATAAATTCAGTAAAGATAAATATGCTACTCATGCAGAATTCAGCAAAGCAGTTCATAAATTCAGTAAAGATAAATATGCTACTCATGCAGAATTCAGCAAAGCAGTTCATAAATTCAGTAAAGATAAATATGCTACTCATGCAGAATTCAGCAAAGCAGTTCATAAATTCAGTAAAGATAAATATGCTACTAATACAGAATTCAGCAAAGCAGTTCGTAAATTCAGTAAAGATAAATATGCTACTCATGCAGAATTCAGCAAAGCAGTTCATAAATTCAGTAAAGATAAATATGCTACTAATACAGAATTCAGCAAAGCAGTTCGTAAATTCAGTAAAGATAAATATGCTACTCATGCAGAATTCAGCAAAGCAGTTCGTAAATTCAGTAAAGATAAATATGCTACTAATACAGAATTCAGCAAAGCAGTTCATAAATTCAGTAAAGATAAATATGCTACTAATACAGAATTCAGCAAAGCAGTTCGTAAATTCAGTAAAGATAAATATGCTACTCATGCAGAATTCAGCAAAGCAGTTCATAAATTCAGTAAAGATAAATATGCTACTCATGCAGAATTCAGCAAAGCAGTTCATAAATTCAGTAAAGATAAATATGCTACTAATACAGAATTCAGCAAAGCAGTTCGTAAATTCAGTAAAGATAAATATGCTACTCATGCAGAATTCAGCAAAGCAGTTCGTAAATTCAGTAAAGATAAATATGCTACTCATGCAGAATTCAGCAAAGCAGTTCGTAAATTCAGTAAAGATAAATATGCTACTCATGCAGAATTCAGCAAAGCAGTTCGTAAATTCAGTAAAGATAAATATGCTACTCATGCAGAATTCAGCAAAGCAGTTCATAAATTCAGTAAAGATAAATATGCTACTCATGCAGAATTCAGCAAAGCAGTTCATAAATTCAGTAAAGATAAATATGCTACTCATGCAGAATTCAGCAAAGCAGTTCGTAAATTCAGTAAAAATAAATATGCTACTCATGCAGAATTCAGCAAAGCAGTTCATAAATTCAGTAAAGATAAATATGCTACTAATACAGAATTCAGCAAAGCAGTTCATAAATTCAGTAAAGATAAATATGCTACTCATGCAGAATTCAGCAAAGCAGTTCGTAAATTCAGTAAAGATAAATATGCTACTCATGCAGAATTCAGCAAAGCAGTTCATAAATTCAGTAAAGATAAATATGCTACTAATACAGAATTCAGCAAAGCAGTTCATAAATTCAGTAAAGATAAATATGCTACTCATGCAGAATTCAGCAAAGCAGTTCATAAATTCAGTAAAGATAAATATGCTACTCATGCAGAATTCAGCAAAGCAGTTCGTAAATTCAGTAAAGATAAATATGCTACTCATGCAGAATTCAGCAAAGCAGTTCATAAATTCAGTAAAGATAAATATGCTACTCATGCAGAATTCAGCAAAGCAGTTCGTAAATTCAGTAAAGATAAATATGCTACTCATGCAGAATTCAGCAAAGCAGTTCATAAATTCAGTAAAGATAAATATGCTACTAATACAGAATTCAGCAAAGCAGTTCGTAAATTCAGTAAAGATAAATATGCTACTCATGCAGAATTCAGCAAAGCAGTTCGTAAATTCAGTAAAGATAAATATGCTACTAATACAGAATTCAGCAAAGCAGTTCATAAATTCAGTAAAGATAAATATGCTACTCATGCAGAATTCAGCAAAGCAGTTCATAAATTCAGTAAAGATAAATATGCTACTAATACAGAATTCAGCAAAGCAGTTCATAAATTCAGTAAAGATAAATATGCTACTCATGCAGAATTCAGCAAAGCAGTTCGTAAATTCAGTAAAGATAAATATGCTACTCATGCAGAATTCAGCAAAGCAGTTCGTAAATTCAGTAAAGATAAATATGCTACTAATACAGAATTCAGCAAAGCAGTTCATAAATTCAGTAAAGATAAATATGCTACTCATGCAGAATTCAGCAAAGCAGTTCATAAATTCAGTAAAGATAAATATGCTACTCATGCAGAATTCAGCAAAGCAGTTCATAAATTCAGTAAAGATAAATATGCTACTCATGCAGAATTCAGCAAAGCAGTTCATAAATTCAGTAAAGATAAATATGCTACTCATGCAGAATTCAGCAAAGCAGTTCATAAATTCAGTAAAGATAAATATGCTACTCATGCAGAATTCAGCAAAGCAGTTCATAAATTCAGTAAAGATAAATATGCTACTCATGCAGAATTCAGCAAAGCAGTTCGTAAATTCAGTAAAGATAAATATGCTACTAATACAGAATTCAGCAAAGCAGTTCATAAATTCAGTAAAGATAAATATGCTACTCATGCAGAATTCAGCAAAGCAGTTCATAAATTCAGTAAAGATAAATATGCTACTCACCCAGAATTCAGCAAAGCAGTTCATAAATTCAGTAAAGATAAATATGCTACTCATGCAGAATTCAGCAAAGCAGTTCATAAATTCAGTAAAGATAAATATGCTACTCATGCAGAATTCAGCAAAGCAGTTCATAAATTCAGTAAAGATAAATATGCTACTCATGCAGAATTCAGCAAAGCAGTTCATAAATTCAGTAAAGATAAATATGCTACTCATGCAGAATTCAGCAAAGCAGTTCATAAATTCAGTAAAGATAAATATGCTACTCATGCAGAATTCAGCAAAGCAGTTCATAAATTCAGTAAAGATAAATATGCTACTCATGCAGAATTCAGCAAAGCAGTTCATAAATTCAGTAAAGATAAATATGCTACTCATGCAGAATTCAGCAAAGCAGTTCGTAAATTCAGTAAAGATAAATATGCTACTCATGCAGAATTCAGCAAAGCAGTTCATAAATTCAGTAAAGATAAATATGCTACTCATGCAGAATTCAGCAAAGCAGTTCGTAAATTCAGTAAAGATAAATATGCTACTCATGCAGAATTCAGCAAAGCAGTTCATAAATTCAGTAAAGATAAATATGCTACTAATACAGAATTCAGCAAAGCAGTTCGTAAATTCAGTAAAGATAAATATGCTACTCATGCAGAATTCAGCAAAGCAGTTCGTAAATTCAGTAAAGATAAATATGCTACTAATACAGAATTCAGCAAAGCAGTTCATAAATTCAGTAAAGATAAATATGCTACTCATGCAGAATTCAGCAAAGCAGTTCATAAATTCAGTAAAGATAAATATGCTACTCATGCAGAATTCAGCAAAGCAGTTCATAAATTCAGTAAAGATAAATATGCTACTCATGCAGAATTCAGCAAAGCAGTTCATAAATTCAGTAAAGATAAATATGCTACTCATGCAGAATTCAGCAAAGCAGTTCGTAAATTCAGTAAAGATAAATATGCTACTCATGCAGAATTCAGCAAAGCAGTTCATAAATTCAGTAAAGATAAATATGCTACTCATGCAGAATTCAGCAAAGCAGTTCATAAATTCAGTAAAGATAAATATGCTACTAATACAGAATTCAGCAAAGCAGTTCATAAATTCAGTAAAGATAAATATGCTACTCACCCAGAATTCAGCAAAGCAGTTCATAAATTCAGTAAAGATAAATATGCTACTCATGCAGAATTCAGCAAAGCAGTTCGTAAATTCAGTAAAGATAAATATGCTACAGACGCAGAATTCAGCAAAGCAGTTCGTAAATTCAGTAAAGATAAATATGCTACTCATGCAGAATTCAGCAAAGCAGTTCATAAATTCAGTAAAGATAAATATGCTACTCATGCAGAATTCAGCAAAGCAGTTCATAAATTCAGTAAAGATAAATATGCTACAGACGCAGAATTCAGCAAAGCAGTTCGTAAATTCAGTAAAGATAAATATGCTACTCATGCAGAATTCAGCAAAGCAGTTCGTAAATTCAGTAAAGATAAATATGCTACTCATGCAGAATTCAGCAAAGCAGTTCGTAAATTCAGTAAAGATAAATATGCTACTCATGCAGAATTCAGCAAAGCAGTTCATAAATTCAGTAAAGATAAATATGCTACTCATGCAGAATTCAGCAAAGCAGTTCGTAAATTCAGTAAAGATAAATATGCTACTAATACAGAATTCAGCAAAGCAGTTCATAAATTCAGTAAAAATAAATATGCTACTCATGCAGAATTCAGCAAAGCAGTTCATAAATTCAGTAAAGATAAATATGCTACTCATGCAGAATTCAGCAAAGCAGTTCATAAATTCAGTAAAGATAAATATGCTACTCATGCAGAATTCAGCAAAGCAGTTCATAAATTCAGTAAAGATAAATATGCTACTCATGCAGAATTCAGCAAAGCAGTTCATAAATTCAGTAAAGATAAATATGCTACTCATGCAGAATTCAGCAAAGCAGTTCATAAATTCAGTAAAGATAAATATGCTACTAATACAGAATTCAGCAAAGCAGTTCATAAATTCAGTAAAGATAAATATGCTACTCATGCAGAATTCAGCAAAGCAGTTCATAAATTCAGTAAAGATAAATATGCTACAGACGCAGAATTCAGCAAAGCAGTTCGTAAATTCAGTAAAGATAAATATGCTACTCATGCAGAATTCAGCAAAGCAGTTCATAAATTCAGTAAAGATAAATATGCTACTCATGCAGAATTCAGCAAAGCAGTTCATAAATTCAGTAAAGATAAATATGCTACTCATGCAGAATTCAGCAAAGCAGTTCGTAAATTCAGTAAAGATAAATATGCTACAGACGCAGAATTCAGCAAAGCAGTTCATAAATTCAGTAAAGATAAATATGCTACTCATGCAGAATTCAGCAAAGCAGTTCATAAATTCAGTAAAGATAAATATGCTACTCATGCAGAATTCAGCAAAGCAGTTCATAAATTCAGTAAAGATAAATATGCTACTCATGCAGAATTCAGCAAAGCAGTTCGTAAATTCAGTAAAGATAAATATGCTACTCATGCAGAATTCAGCAAAGCAGTTCGTAAATTCAGTAAAGATAAATATGCTACTCATGCAGAATTCAGCAAAGCAGTTCATAAATTCAGTAAAGATAAATATGCTACTCATGCAGAATTCAGCAAAGCAGTTCATAAATTCAGTAAAGATAAATATGCTACTCATGCAGAATTCAGCAAAGCAGTTCATAAATTCAGTAAAGATAAATATGCTACTCATGCAGAATTCAGCAAAGCAGTTCATAAATTCAGTAAAGATAAATATGCTACTAATACAGAATTCAGCAAAGCAGTTCATAAATTCAGTAAAGATAAATATGCTACTCATGCAGAATTCAGCAAAGCAGTTCGTAAATTCAGTAAAGATAAATATGCTACTAATGCAGAATTCAGCAAAGCAGTTCGTAAATTCAGTAAAGATAAATATGCTACTAATACAGAATTCAGCAAAGCAGTTCATAAATTCAGTAAAGATAAATATGCTACTCATGCAGAATTCAGCAAAGCAGTTCATAAATTCAGTAAAGATAAATATGCTACTCATGCAGAATTCAGCAAAGCAGTTCGTAAATTCAGTAAAGATAAATATGCTACTAATACAGAATTCAGCAAAGCAGTTCATAAATTCAGTAAAGATAAATATGCTACAGACGCAGAATTCAGCAAAGCAGTTCGTAAATTCAGTAAAGATAAATATGCTACTCATGCAGAATTCAGCAAAGCAGTTCATAAATTCAGTAAAGATAAATATGCTACTCATGCAGAATTCAGCAAAGCAGTTCATAAATTCAGTAAAGATAAATATGCTACAGACGCAGAATTCAGCAAAGCAGTTCGTAAATTCAGTAAAGATAAATATGCTACTCATGCAGAATTCAGCAAAGCAGTTCGTAAATTCAGTAAAGATAAATATGCTACTCATGCAGAATTCAGCAAAGCAGTTCGTAAATTCAGTAAAGATAAATATGCTACTCATGCAGAATTCAGCAAAGCAGTTCATAAATTCAGTAAAGATAAATATGCTACTCATGCAGAATTCAGCAAAGCAGTTCGTAAATTCAGTAAAGATAAATATGCTACTCATGCAGAATTCAGCAAAGCAGTTCATAAATTCAGTAAAGATAAATATGCTACTCATGCAGAATTCAGCAAAGCAGTTCATAAATTCAGTAAAGATAAATATGCTACTCATGCAGAATTCAGCAAAGCAGTTCATAAATTCAGTAAAGATAAATATGCTACTCATGCAGAATTCAGCAAAGCAGTTCATAAATTCAGTAAAGATAAATATGCTACTCATGCAGAATTCAGCAAAGCAGTTCATAAATTCAGTAAAGATAAATATGCTACTCATGCAGAATTCAGCAAAGCAGTTCATAAATTCAGTAAAGATAAATATGCTACAGACGCAGAATTCAGCAAAGCAGTTCGTAAATTCAGTAAAGATAAATATGCTACTCATGCAGAATTCAGCAAAGCAGTTCATAAATTCAGTAAAGATAAATATGCTACTCATGCAGAATTCAGCAAAGCAGTTCGTAAATTCAGTAAAGATAAATATGCTACTCATGCAGAATTCAGCAAAGCAGTTCATAAATTCAGTAAAGATAAATATGCTACTAATACAGAATTCAGCAAAGCAGTTCGTAAATTCAGTAAAGATAAATATGCTACTCATGCAGAATTCAGCAAAGCAGTTCGTAAATTCAGTAAAGATAAATATGCTACTAATACAGAATTCAGCAAAGCAGTTCATAAATTCAGTAAAGATAAATATGCTACTCATGCAGAATTCAGCAAAGCAGTTCATAAATTCAGTAAAGATAAATATGCTACTCATGCAGAATTCAGCAAAGCAGTTCATAAATTCAGTAAAGATAAATATGCTACTCATGCAGAATTCAGCAAAGCAGTTCATAAATTCAGTAAAGATAAATATGCTACTCATGCAGAATTCAGCAAAGCAGTTCGTAAATTCAGTAAAGATAAATATGCTACTCATGCAGAATTCAGCAAAGCAGTTCGTAAATTCAGTAAAGATAAATATGCTACTCACCCAGAATTCAGCAAAGCAGTTCATAAATTCAGTAAAGATAAATATGCTACTCATGCAGAATTCAGCAAAGCAGTTCGTAAATTCAGTAAAGATAAATATGCTACTCATGCAGAATTCAGCAAAGCAGTTCATAAATTCAGTAAAGATAAATATGCTACTCATGCAGAATTCAGCAAAGCAGTTCATAAATTCAGTAAAGATAAATATGCTACTAATACAGAATTCAGCAAAGCAGTTCATAAATTCAGTAAAGATAAATATGCTACTCATGCAGAATTCAGCAAAGCAGTTCATAAATTCAGTAAAGATAAATATGCTACTAATACAGAATTCAGCAAAGCAGTTCATAAATTCAGTAAAGATAAATATGCTACTCATGCAGAATTCAGCAAAGCAGTTCATAAATTCAGTAAAGATAAATATGCTACTCATGCAGAATTCAGCAAAGCAGTTCATAAATTCAGTAAAGATAAATATGCTACTCACCCAGAATTCAGCAAAGCAGTTCATAAATTCAGTAAAGATAAATATGCTACTCACCCAGAATTCAGCAAAGCAGTTCATAAATTCAGTAAAGATAAATATGCTACTCATGCAGAATTCAGCAAAGCAGTTCGTAAATTCAGTAAAGATAAATATGCTACTCATGCAGAATTCAGCAAAGCAGTTCATAAATTCAGTAAAGATAAATATGCTACTCATGCAGAATTCAGCAAAGCAGTTCGTAAATTCAGTAAAGATAAATATGCTACTAATACAGAATTCAGCAAAGCAGTTCATAAATTCAGTAAAGATAAATATGCTACTCATGCAGAATTCAGCAAAGCAGTTCATAAATTCAGTAAAGATAAATATGCTACTCATGCAGAATTCAGCAAAGCAGTTCATAAATTCAGTAAAGATAAATATGCTACTCACCCAGAATTCAGCAAAGCAGTTCATAAATTCAGTAAAGATAAATATGCTACTCACCCAGAATTCAGCAAAGCAGTTCATAAATTCAGTAAAGATAAATATGCTACTCACCCAGAATTCAGCAAAGCAGTTCGTAAATTCAGTAAAGATAAATATGCTACTAATACAGAATTCAGCAAAGCAGTTCGTAAATTCAGTAAAGATAAATATGCTACTCATGCAGAATTCAGCAAAGCAGTTCGTAAATTCAGTAAAGATAAATATGCTACTCATGCAGAATTCAGCAAAGCAGTTCATAAATTCAGTAAAGATAAATATGCTACTCATGCAGAATTCAGCAAAGCAGTTCATAAATTCAGTAAAGATAAATATGCTACTCATGCAGAATTCAGCAAAGCAGTTCATAAATTCAGTAAAGATAAATATGCTACTCACCCAGAATTCAGCAAAGCAGTTCGTAAATTCAGTAAAGATAAATATGCTACTAATACAGAATTCAGCAAAGCAGTTCGTAAATTCAGTAAAGATAAATATGCTACTCATGCAGAATTCAGCAAAGCAGTTCGTAAATTCAGTAAAGATAAATATGCTACTCATGCAGAATTCAGCAAAGCAGTTCGTAAATTCAGTAAAGATAAATATGCTACTCATGCAGAATTCAGCAAAGCAGTTCGTAAATTCAGTAAAAATAAATATGCTACTCATGCAGAATTCAGCAAAGCAGTTCATAAATTCAGTAAAGATAAATATGCTACTCATGCAGAATTCAGCAAAGCAGTTCATAAATTCAGTAAAGATAAATATGCTACTCATGCAGAATTCAGCAAAGCAGTTCATAAATTCAGTAAAGATAAATATGCTACTCATGCAGAATTCAGCAAAGCAGTTCATAAATTCAGTAAAGATAAATATGCTACTCACCCAGAATTCAGCAAAGCAGTTCATAAATTCAGTAAAGATAAATATGCTACTCACCCAGAATTCAGCAAAGCAGTTCATAAATTCAGTAAAGATAAATATGCTACAGACGCAGAATTCAGCAAAGCAGTTCGTAAATTCAGTAAAGATAAATATGCTACTCACCCAGAATTCAGCAAAGCAGTTCGTAAATTCAGTAAAGATAAATATGCTACTCACCCAGAATTCAGCAAAGCAGTTCATAAATTCAGTAAAGATAAATATGCTACTAATACAGAATTCAGCAAAGCAGTTCGTAAATTCAGTAAAGATAAATATGCTACTCATGCAGAATTCAGCAAAGCAGTTCGTAAATTCAGTAAAGATAAATATGCTACTCATGCAGAATTCAGCAAAGCAGTTCATAAATTCAGTAAAGATAAATATGCTACTAATACAGAATTCAGCAAAGCAGTTCATAAATTCAGTAAAGATAAATATGCTACTAATACAGAATTCAGCAAAGCAGTTCGTAAATTCAGTAAAGATAAATATGCTACTCATGCAGAATTCAGCAAAGCAGTTCATAAATTCAGTAAAGATAAATATGCTACTCATGCAGAATTCAGCAAAGCAGTTCGTAAATTCAGTAAAGATAAATATGCTACTCATGCAGAATTCAGCAAAGCAGTTCGTAAATTCAGTAAAGATAAATATGCTACTCATGCAGAATTCAGCAAAGCAGTTCGTAAATTCAGTAAAGATAAATATGCTACTCATGCAGAATTCAGCAAAGCAGTTCATAAATTCAGTAAAGATAAATATGCTACTCATGCAGAATTCAGCAAAGCAGTTCGTAAATTCAGTAAAGATAAATATGCTACTAATACAGAATTCAGCAAAGCAGTTCGTAAATTCAGTAAAAATAAATATGCTACTCACCCAGAATTCAGCAAAGCAGTTCATAAATTCAGTAAAGATAAATATGCTACTCATGCAGAATTCAGCAAAGCAGTTCATAAATTCAGTAAAGATAAATATGCTACTCATGCAGAATTCAGCAAAGCAGTTCGTAAATTCAGTAAAGATAAATATGCTACTCATGCAGAATTCAGCAAAGCAGTTCATAAATTCAGTAAAGATAAATATGCTACTCATGCAGAATTCAGCAAAGCAGTTCATAAATTCAGTAAAGATAAATATGCTACTCATGCAGAATTCAGCAAAGCAGTTCATAAATTCAGTAAAGATAAATATGCTACTCATGCAGAATTCAGCAAAGCAGTTCATAAATTCAGTAAAGATAAATATGCTACTCATGCAGAATTCAGCAAAGCAGTTCATAAATTCAGTAAAGATAAATATGCTACTCATGCAGAATTCAGCAAAGCAGTTCATAAATTCAGTAAAGATAAATATGCTACTCACCCAGAATTCAGCAAAGCAGTTCATAAATTCAGTAAAGATAAATATGCTACTAATACAGAATTCAGCAAAGCAGTTCATAAATTCAGTAAAGATAAATATGCTACTCACCCAGAATTCAGCAAAGCAGTTCATAAATTCAGTAAAGATAAATATGCTACTAATACAGAATTCAGCAAAGCAGTTCGTAAATTCAGTAAAGATAAATATGCTACTCATGCAGAATTCAGCAAAGCAGTTCATAAATTCAGTAAAGATAAATATGCTACTCATGCAGAATTCAGCAAAGCAGTTCATAAATTCAGTAAAGATAAATATGCTACTCACCCAGAATTCAGCAAAGCAGTTCATAAATTCAGTAAAGATAAATATGCTACTCACCCAGAATTCAGCAAAGCAGTTCATAAATTCAGTAAAGATAAATATGCTACTAATACAGAATTCAGCAAAGCAGTTCGTAAATTCAGTAAAGATAAATATGCTACTCATGCAGAATTCAGCAAAGCAGTTCATAAATTCAGTAAAGATAAATATGCTACTCACCCAGAATTCAGCAAAGCAGTTCATAAATTCAGTAAAGATAAATATGCTACTAATACAGAATTCAGCAAAGCAGTTCGTAAATTCAGTAAAGATAAATATGCTACTCATGCAGAATTCAGCAAAGCAGTTCATAAATTCAGTAAAGATAAATATGCTACTCACCCAGAATTCAGCAAAGCAGTTCATAAATTCAGTAAAGATAAATATGCTACTAATACAGAATTCAGCAAAGCAGTTCATAAATTCAGTAAAGATAAATATGCTACTCACCCAGAATTCAGCAAAGCAGTTCATAAATTCAGTAAAGATAAATATGCTACTCACCCAGAATTCAGCAAAGCAGTTCATAAATTCAGTAAAGATAAATATGCTACTAATACAGAATTCAGCAAAGCAGTTCGTAAATTCAGTAAAGATAAATATGCTACTCATGCAGAATTCAGCAAAGCAGTTCATAAATTCAGTAAAGATAAATATGCTACTCACCCAGAATTCAGCAAAGCAGTTCATAAATTCAGTAAAGATAAATATGCTACTAATACAGAATTCAGCAAAGCAGTTCGTAAATTCAGTAAAGATAAATATGCTACTCATGCAGAATTCAGCAAAGCAGTTCATAAATTCAGTAAAGATAAATATGCTACTCATGCAGAATTCAGCAAAGCAGTTCGTAAATTCAGTAAAGATAAATATGCTACTAATACAGAATTCAGCAAAGCAGTTCGTAAATTCAGTAAAGATAAATATGCTACTAATACAGAATTCAGCAAAGCAGTTCATAAATTCAGTAAAGATAAATATGCTACTCATGCAGAATTCAGCAAAGCAGTTCATAAATTCAGTAAAGATAAATATGCTACTCATGCAGAATTCAGCAAAGCAGTTCGTAAATTCAGTAAAGATAAATATGCTACTCACCCAGAATTCAGCAAAGCAGTTCATAAATTCAGTAAAGATAAATATGCTACTCATGCAGAATTCAGCAAAGCAGTTCGTAAATTCAGTAAAGATAAATATGCTACTCATGCAGAATTCAGCAAAGCAGTTCATAAATTCAGTAAAGATAAATATGCTACTCATGCAGAATTCAGCAAAGCAGTTCGTAAATTCAGTAAAGATAAATATGCTACTCATGCAGAATTCAGCAAAGCAGTTCGTAAATTCAGTAAAGATAAATATGCTACTCATGCAGAATTCAGCAAAGCAGTTCATAAATTCAGTAAAGATAAATATGCTACTCATGCAGAATTCAGCAAAGCAGTTCGTAAATTCAGTAAAGATAAATATGCTACTAATACAGAATTCAGCAAAGCAGTTCGTAAATTCAGTAAAGATAAATATGCTACTAATACAGAATTCAGCAAAGCAGTTCATAAATTCAGTAAAGATAAATATGCTACTCATGCAGAATTCAGCAAAGCAGTTCATAAATTCAGTAAAGATAAATATGCTACTCATGCAGAATTCAGCAAAGCAGTTCGTAAATTCAGTAAAGATAAATATGCTACTCATGCAGAATTCAGCAAAGCAGTTCGTAAATTCAGTAAAAATAAATATGCTACTCATGCAGAATTCAGCAAAGCAGTTCGTAAATTCAGTAAAAATAAATATGCTACTCATGCAGAATTCAGCAAAGCAGTTCGTAAATTCAGTAAAGATAAATATGCTACTCATGCAGAATTCAGCAAAGCAGTTCGTAAATTCAGTAAAGATAAATATGCTACAGACGCAGAATTCAGCAAAGCAGTTCGTAAATTCAGTAAAGATAAATATGCTACTCATGCAGAATTCAGCAAAGCAGTTCATAAATTCAGTAAAGATAAATATGCTACTCATGCAGAATTCAGCAAAGCAGTTCGTAAATTCAGTAAAGATAAATATGCTACTCATGCAGAATTCAGCAAAGCAGTTCGTAAATTCAGTAAAGATAAATATGCTACTCACCCAGAATTCAGCAAAGCAGTTCATAAATTCAGTAAAGATAAATATGCTACTCATGCAGAATTCAGCAAAGCAGTTCGTAAATTCAGTAAAAATAAATATGCTACTCACCCAGAATTCAGCAAAGCAGTTCATAAATTCAGTAAAGATAAATATGCTACTCATGCAGAATTCAGCAAAGCAGTTCGTAAATTCAGTAAAGATAAATATGCTACTCATGCAGAATTCAGCAAAGCAGTTCATAAATTCAGTAAAGATAAATATGCTACTCATGCAGAATTCAGCAAAGCAGTTCATAAATTCAGTAAAGATAAATATGCTACTCACCCAGAATTCAGCAAAGCAGTTCGTAAATTCAGTAAAGATAAATATGCTACTCATGCAGAATTCAGCAAAGCAGTTCATAAATTCAGTAAAGATAAATATGCTACTCATGCAGAATTCAGCAAAGCAGTTCGGAAATTCAGTAAAGATAAATATGCCACCAGAACTCAGTTGTCTTAACAGTTTAGAACAACATTTAATAGCTTTACATATTCCATTTATGAAGCTCTTAGCTTTACCTAAAGGAGCGCAAAATGGTGTCCATGGACCAGTCACATGTGTTCCTTCAAATGTTGTTGACACAACAAATTTGCTACCACGAGCTAATGTAGAGGGGTCTCTGATGCGTGTTAAGTTAAAACGTAAGTTAACATATAAAGGGCATTACGAATATAAATATGTGAACACTGAGCATGTAAAGAGAGCATTGCAGTATTTGAAAAAAAACAACCCATATTATGCTAACATAAATTACAACGAAAATTGGTTAAACGAATTTGAAGAAGAAAGTCTAGAAAACATGAATGAAAATAATGATTCATCCTTTCCAAACCATGTCCAAATAGACACAGAGCAATCTAGTGAAACTCAATGTTATATAGTAGACAATGAATTAAATCAGCAGTTACCTACTCTTGAAACAAATAATGGTTTCAGTGTTGAAGAGACAGAACAGCCACACATTGAATGTGATGAGACTTTGCATGACAGACAAACGCATGGTATGTTTATGGATACTTGTCTTCAGCCAGTTGATTTAGGCCAAGAAATCTTAGATCAATATGATAACATTTTAAACATAGCTCCTTCAGAAGGTAACAATCCAATTAAATTACTTTCTGACAAAAGTAACGAGGCCAAAAGTTTTCCAGCATTGTTTCCAATGGGTGGTCCAACTTTTCATGATTTTAGAAATCAGCGACTTACACTGTCACGCTATTTTAACAATCGTATTCTGAGTGCAGATAAAAGGTTTGCTAATAACAATGAATACATCTTTTATGCCCAGTACATGAGTGAAGTAGAACAGGTTTCATCAAGCATATCAATAGCAATGCGCAAAGGCCATAATTCAAACACATCTAGGGAATTTTCTGCAGAGTTAGTGAAAGATAGGCAAACCCTAAAGCAGTTTCTGAACTGTGATGATGGTTATAGGTTTCTTCGACCCATCAGAGGAACTCCTGTGTATTGGTCAGGTGTTCAAAAGGATTTGTTTGCCATGGTAAGGCAGCTTGGCATACCAACATTTTTTTGTTCCTTTAGTTCAGCAGATATGAGATGGGACAATTTATTACAAAGCATGCTGCAACAGGAAAACAGGACTGATTGTGTAGACAGTTTAGATTGGGCAGATAAATGTGGCCTATTGCGACGAAACCCAGTCATAGCAGCACGCATGTTTGATTTTAGATGGCATACATTTTTGAATAAAGTAATTTTGTCACCCAGTAATCCGATAGGTAGAGTAGTGGATTACTTTTATCGTGTCGAGTTTCAGCAAAGAGGGAGTCCCCATGTACATGCTATGTTTTGGGTGGACAATGCTCCCCAAATTGATAAAGATAATGACAATGATGTGGTAAAATTCATAGACCAATACATATCATCTGAATTACCAAGGAATGACAATGAACTTGTTGAAATTGTCTCAACTGTTCAAATGCACAGTAGGAGGCATTCAAAAACGTGTCGAAAGCGCAACAGTGTATGTCGTTTTAATTTTCCACGACCACCTTCAAATAAAACCTTCATTTCTAGAAAAAAAAAAGAAGAGGAATCAACTAAAAAGTGCAGTTGCAGTGCAGTTTCATGTTCTTGTGAAGTTTCAAATAAGATCATGAATAAAGAACAGGCAACAAAAATATTAGCTTTGGTAAAGTCAGCCATATCTACAGACACAAATACTTGTAGTACAGTTTCTGAGTTGTTTGCCAGTATTGGTATTGACCAAGAAAAATTTGAACTGGCGTACAACATTGCTGGCAGAAAAACCCAAGTTGTTCTGAAAAGAGAAATTACAGATTTGTGGGTAAATCCCTATAATAAAAACTTACTGAAGGCTTGGAATGCTAATATGGATATTCAGTACATAGTAGATGCATATGCATGCATCGTATACATAATTTCATACATTTCCAAGGCTGAAAAAGAAATGGGATTGTTATTAAGTGCTGCCCACCGTGAAGCTTCAAAGCACAACAATGTTGATGTAAAAGGTACATTACAAAAACTGGGCAGTGTTTATTTACATAATCGGGATGTAGGTGCTCAAGAAGCAGTGTATAGACTGACAAATATGCACCTAAAAGAAGCTTCACGTAAAGTAGAGTACATACCCACAGGTGATAATTGTGTTCGGCTGAGCCTGCCACTAAAAGTGCTTCAGCAAAAAGCACAGTCAAATGAGCTCACAGAAAAAGCCATGTGGATGACAAACCATGTTGATAGATATAAAGCAAGACCAGAAAGAGAACCTTTTCAGAACATGTGTATAGCAGTATTTGTGTCTCAATATCGTGTTGTGGGCAGAACAGAGAAGTGTGCAGACAAAATTCAGCTGCAAAACAATGCAGGCTTTGTTAAAAAAAGGACTAGATCAAAGCCAGCGATAGTCAGATACGCAAGATTCTCGGTTGATTCCAACCCAGAAAAATATTATCAGAGTATTTTGCAATTATTCTTGCCATACCGCTGTGAAAATGACTTAAAACCAGCTGACTTCCCAACATTTGAACTATTTTATCACAATGGCCAATATGAATTAAATGGCACTGTACAATATGTCAAAAATGTAGTGGATGCTAATAAGCAAGTATTTGAGAAAGACGATGAAATTCTTGCTCAAGTTCAGCATGTTGTAGTTGATAATGGCAATTTAGAAGATGCATGGTGTGAGATGTGTCCAGAGCAAGAGGCAGAGCGCTTAGAATGCCAGGAGGAAAAAACACATAGACCAGTAGAGGCTGAGGAGCATGTAGATAAAATTCCTGATTTATCTGTTCAAAGTAGAAAGAACAATTGTTTTGAACGTAATCTAAATGTACTCTGTAGATCAGATGCTCTCAATCTGCTGAGGTCTCTTAACTCTGAGCAAACAGACATATTTTATCAAGTTAGACAGTGGTGTTTAGAGAAAGTTAGAGGGAAACAGCCAGAGCCTTTCCATATGTTCATTCCTGGAGGTGCAGGAACAGGGAAGACACACTTAATAAGGAGTATTCATTATGAAGCAACCAGGCTTTTATCCCAGGTTGCAAGTGCTCCAGACAAGGTATCAGTACTGTTAACAGCTCCCACTGGAATTGCTGCATTTAACTTGGGAGCTGGTACAATTCATTCAACATTTTCAATAGGCACAGATGTAAAACTTCCCTACACACCTTTAGGAGAAGAAAAATTGAATACGTTGCGTGTTTTATAAAGTGATTTGCATATTTTGATCATAGATGAGATTTCTATGGTAGATCACAGTCTTCTAGCTTACATTCATGGTAGATTAAGACAAATAAAGCAGACAGGTGACTACTCTCCATTTGGGAAAGTTAGTGTAATTGCAGTAGGAGACTTTTTTCAGCTGCCTCCAGTAAAAGGTAAACCACTATACTTGGAAAATGCTAGGGTTAGGGTTAGGTAAGGGTTAGGGTTAGTGGTTAGGGTTAGGTTTAGGTTATGTTTAGGGTTAGGTTTAGGTTATGTTTAGGGGTTAGGCTTAGGTTATGTTTAGGGGTTAGGTTTAGGTTATGTTTAGGGTTAGGTTTAGGTTATGTTTAGGGCTAGGTTTAGATTTAGGTTATGTTTAGGGCTAGGTTTAGATTTAGGTTATGTTTAGGGTTGGGTTTAGATTTAGGTTATGTTTAGGGTTGGGTTTAGATTTAGGTTATGTTTAGGGTTAGGTTTAGGTTTAGGTTATGTTTAGGGTTAGGTTTAGGTTATGTTTAGGGTTGGGTTTAGATTTAGGTTATGTTTAGGTTTTAGGTTTAGGTTATGTTTAGGGTTAGGTCTAGATTTAGGTTATGTTTAGGGTTGGGTTTAGGTTTGAGGTTATGGTTAAGTTTTAGGTCTTTGGGTTTTCAAATTTGGAGGGTCCAGTTGGATACCCTGGGGTGAGGTTATGTTTAGGTTCTGGGAAATTTGTGTTTTAAATTTAATTTGTATTTTTTATATTATTTATTTGGAGGGTCCATTTGGACTCCCTCCTAGTAGTTTAGCGGGCTTAGTCTGCGGCTCATGGATAAGTGGCAGTTTACACCCGTTCGATTTAGGTTAGTATTTTAAATTTGGATGTCCGAATTAAGCTGGATTTTGAAGAATTTAGAGGGTTTTAATTATTTATTTATTTTTAGTCTGCTACTTATAGATAGGTGGCCATGTACTTTTAGACTGTTGCCGATGGACAAGCAGGGTACAGTGTACTTTTAAGCCGCTCATGGATAAGCGGCAGTGTACTTTTAATCTGCTGCTCGTAGCTGGATAAGTAGCCGTGTACATTTCGACTGTAACCCGCAGACAAGTAGGGCCAGGTGCACTTTACGAACCTTTAGTTGGTGACCGTGTACATTTAGTACGTGCTTGTATCAGCATCCATGTACTTTTGGTCCACTGCTCTTGAATAAGCATAAGTGAACTCCTTTTAGACCGCTCATGAATAAGCTTAAGTCTTACCTTTTTACACTGTGCTCGGCTGAGCCTCAGTAACCCCCTTTAAAGTCTACTTGCTCGTGGATAAGCATAAGTAGTTTTTTAACACGTCACTCGTCAATAAGTTCCTATGTACTCCCGGTTCGCTACCGCTAGCAAGGTTCAGTGTACGTTTGCTACCCGTAGATTAGCATCAGTGTACATTCAGTTCAACACCTAGTAATAAGTAGCAGTGTAGTTTTTAGTTGGATGCTCTTGGATAAGCTTCCATGTGTTCCTAATTTGTTAATTGTGGGGACAGAAAATTAAAGTGATCAGCTTTAAATTAAGTTATGGTCGACCATTGTTGGGCAAGTCTGTTGTTGCAACGTTTCGGAAGAGAATGATCCTTCATCAGGCACAGACTTGCCTCAGTTCCAGCTCTGAAATGATTTCCCCTGTCCTGCTGCTTATATAGGCTTCCAGGAACAGGCTCCGCCCCTTGTTTTAATTTTAAATGTTCAGTTAAGTCAATTCCCAAGGGGGAGTAGATTTTTAAAGGGAATATTTGTTCCTCTTTTTAGATTTTAGGTTTGGATTAATGCTGTGATTCCCCAGGTAAGTATTTTTTAATTCTTTTCAGGTTTTATGGAGATTTTGGTGAGTATTTGTTTTTTAGGTTTTTTGAGGAGAGATTTCCTTCATTTTTGGTTCGATGACCCTTTGGTAAGTATTTGTTTTTCGCAAAAATTTGCATATCAAATTTTCCTTCAGTGAATCATTTGGCAATAGGCCATAGATGATACATGCCAAACGGGAGCTTGATAGCTCGTACGGTTCCTGAGAAACAGATTTTTAGCTTTGGCTCCGCCCCCTGGGGGCGTATGTCTACACAGATTGTCATGCTACCTCAGAATCATGTTGCCATCAAAGTTCTAAAGTGGCATTAGTGTCGGTTTAAGCATTCAAAAGTTACAGCTGTTAAAGTAAATTTGGTGTGCCACGGTAAGACTAATTTGCATATGGCGGCCATATTGTTTGCAAATTTCAAGATTTTTTCGATAATTATTGAGGTTGGGACTCTGCTGAGTTGTTTGACCTTTTTGATTTGCCATTAACCAAGGAATCATATAATGCAAGAATTTTTACTCTAGCTATCAGGGTGTGGGAGTTACGAGACCTAACGTGTTGACATTTGCCATAGCGCCCCCTTGAGGCCGATCGGGCTCATCTTTTGAATCTGAGTAGCGGTGAGAAGTACTACCATATGACCAAGTCTCAGCCCTGTAGGCCTTACGGTTTCTTCTGCCCAATCACTTCTATGGCAGAAAAAGAATAATAATAATAATAATAATAATAATAATAATAATAATAATAATAATAATAATAATAATAATAATAATCAGAACAATTACAATAGGGTTTCTAGCACTACGTGCTCGAACCCCTAATTACATGTGCTTCAACGCTATTACATTCATCGTCCACTAGAGGGTAGTAAAAGACCATATGAACTTAGGGTTTCTTCTGTACGAAAAGTTAGGAACACTCATGCATGTTTAATAAGAATGAAATACCTTTCTAAGCAGTGGTGGTTCACTTCAAACATTCAAACTACTTACTATTATATACTTGTGTAATTCCAGTATTTACACCTTTTTACAAGTTTATTTAGACTTTTTATTAAGACTCCCCAAACCAGATATATTGACTGACATGGGAAAAAATCAAGAATTTCATTCATCCTAAAATAAAAACAACCAAAAAGAAATCAGCTAGTTGTAGGGAAATTTAGCACAGAATGACCTCCCAGAACATGAAAAAATGACAATTGAATCAAAGTTTAGAATTTCAAATATATTAAAGTTTACTGGAAAAATAGTTTCAGGATTACAGATATGAAAAAGGTACAAAAAAGGTAAAAAAAGAAATAAAAACAACTGAAAGGAAAGCAGAAAATAAACATTAAAACATTTGTCACCACTTTAAAATAAGGCTCCTTTATAAAGGAATTATAAATAGTTTTTACAGAGTTCAATAATGGTTAATTATGAAGTTGCAAATACTTAAAAAAAGTTACTAAGCACTTCATAAACACATAAATAGAATGAACAACAGTAAAAAAAACATATCTAATAATAATAAATCATATAGAATGCCTGTTTAGTAAATTAATATGTTAACATAGTAAAGTATAGTAAATAAAGTTATTAACAGATATGAAACAGGATGCTGACTGATGGAAAAGACAAAGTAAGAATAGTATCTAGTAAGATCTGAGGTTTAACAGGATAAAATGAATGTGAAATCACATCATCACTATTTGATACATGATAAACTGCTTGTTAATGGTTTCAAATCTAATTAATAACCATAAAAAACTCCTTTGTAAACTATGCATATACCCTTTATAAAGGAGACATATTATAGGTGGTACCAAATAGTTTTAAATAACATGGAGCAAGTAAAAAATAATTGAATTAAAAAGAAATGAAGATAAAAAAGGGGTCAGTAAAAAAACTAAGATCTTTCAAAAGAAATTAAATAAAGTTAAAGTTAACGTTTAAATAGTACAACACATTACAGACAGTATACACAAATAATGATCTAAAATTACATAAAATATATAAAATTATAAAGACATTTAAAAAATTTTTTTACATTTTTTTAGATCCCCAAAAGTGGAGGGCACCATTGGATGGACTGCTCAACCTCGCCTTCTTTCCTGAGAGACATAAAAAATATATTTGAACAGTGAAGGAAAAATAATCCTGATGTCTAAACCATGATTCTGTAGCAAGGATGTGTGAATACGTGCTATTTTACACCACATATGGTGCAGAGCTATTACAAACAATGGCCACTAGATGGTGGGGCAAGAACAGTCTAACAGCATGTTGGATGAAAATTACCAGCTTTAGCTTGAGAAGTTTTTTTTTTAACCTGGCCAAAATGGGCTGGTTTGGCCTAAAATATGAACCTACATTTTAAAGAAACATAAATAGCTCAAACAGATACTTTATCCAGGGGGATTGAGTTTTTGTTTTAATTACTAACCCATATGTAACCTAATTAGCCTCTCCTCTGTTTATGAACAAACCTTTTATAACTCTCCCAAAACAAAATATATAACTTTAAAAAATCATGCTTGGTTCACTACAACAGGATTACATATGTAGACTGACCATATAGCACAAATACTAAGGCTATTTCAACTCAAGAAACACACCTAATTATACTAAGATGTGTTATTAGCATTAGCATCTACATTATATATCAATACAAAATTAGCACAGCTGTTGTCTTTACCTTTCCCGTGCAAAAATTACAATAAACTCGAGGTTCTTTGGTGAGGAAGTATCTGCATTGTGTTGGGTGTTCAGTAACAAGTTATAGAAGTTATTAAATAAGCTGTCATTACTTTATCTTTTCACCTTTTTTCCACTGTTGTATAGCAGTAGAACAGTTTATATGCAGCCCATTTCAATGACGTGAATTAAACAGCATTTGGCACGCTTTCAAAATAAAAGTTTATTTTAAAAACACTTTCTGCTTTTTCTGCAGTATTATTTTTGGGAGGGAATTTCCCATCAGGGATCAATAAAGTATCTATTTATCTCTATCCATCTATCTATTGGGTGAGACTATGTCCAGACCTTTGTCCCTAGTTCCATAGGTCTGACCTAAATGGGACCTATATAGCTGTGTTCAGCATCCCAGAAAATGGGGGGGTAGCCAAAATCTGGAAGCAATGTGACATAGGGAACCCCCTCAAAAGTCCAGTGTCATTCTCCTCATAGCTCCCCATTCAAAATGTAACGAGAAAATACACCAACCCAAGGTCCGATTCAGCCTCTAAAATTTCGTGCCTGTCGCTCAAACCGTTCCCGAGATACGGCCGTTTGAAAGTTTAGGCCAGGCTTCGGACGTGGGAGGGGCCTGCGAGGGAGGGGGAGGGGCTAGGGCCGCAGGACCAATGCAGGCCACAAGGGGGCGGTCGTGTGCTTCACATATCCGAAGCACTTGTCCCTACCACCTAAGGTCTAGGACTTATGGGTACCAACGTGACGGTGAACATTGGTGACACATTGGTGAACTTTGTTCCTAACTCCATAAAACCATGGCACTTGGATCTAATTCACCAGCTGATTGTAGTACGTCCTTACCCGCCGGCCAACCTAACGCCGTGCCCGAGTCCGTAGGGGTACCCGCTCTAGACTCCGCCCACCCAGGGGGCCGGGCTTCGGATATGTGGTGCGGCCTATCCCAGGGATGCCCCCCACCGAAACTGGTGACTCTAAGACCGATTTTACAATTTTTGGTATTTTAAACTGTTTTTTTTGGCAATGCACCTGGTCACAGACGTAAAGACTTAGGTTTTTCCGGCTTAAAGTGGCAAAATAACACTTTGGTGAACCCCCACGCTTTGGTGAACAATGCTCCTAACTCCATAACCATAAGACCTTCGGTCCGATTCATCCTGTGAAATTTCGTGCCTGTAGCTCAAACCGTTCCCGAGATATGACCGTTTGAAGGTTTAGGCCAGGCTTCAGACGTGGGAGGGGCCTGCGAGGGAGGGGGTGGGGCTAGGGCCGCAGGACCACTGCAGGCCACAAGGAGGCGGTCGTGTGCTTCACATATCCGAAGCACTTGTCCCTACCACCTAAGGTCTAGGACTTATGGGTACCAACGTGATGGTGAACATTGGTGACACATTGGTGAACTTTGTTCCTAACTCGCTAAAACTTGACATAGGGAATTTGACATAGGGAACCCCGTGAAAAGTCGAGTGTCATTCTCCTCATAGCTCCCCATTCAAAATGTAACGAAAAAGTACCCCGAACGCTGTAAAATCTAAGTCCAAAGATGAATGGGGCTTCTATGGCAGCCACCATTTCCGGTGAACCTAGGCAGACCAATGAGGTACCGTTGGATGCGTCTCGGGCAGTGGAGTCCAGTGAGATGCAAATTTGTTTCGTAGGATGCCCCTTGGTGGAGAAACAAGCAATTTACTCCCTGCATCTCTCTGTCCGACGTAGTTCTATAGGTGTGACCTACATGGGACCTACACAGTTGTGATCAGCATCCCTTAGAATGGGGGGGTAGCCAAAATCTGGAGTCAATTTGACATAGGGAACCCCGTGAAAAGTCGAGTGTCATTCTCCTCATAGCTCCCCATTCAAAATGTAACGAAAAAGTACCCCAAACGCTGTAAAACCTAAGTTCAAAAATGAATGGGGCTTCTGGGGCCCCTAGGTCAAAGGGTCGCCGAGATACGGCCCCTAGAAGGTCCAAAGGGTAGGCCCAGGGGCCAAATCGGGTGTCTTTTTTTCCTAGACATAAGGTCTAGGACTTATGGGTACCAACGTGACGGTGAACATTGGTGACACATTGGTGAACTTTGTTCCTAACTCCATAAAACCATGGCACTTGGATCCAATTCACCAGCTGATTGTAGTACGTCCTTACCCGCCGGCCAACCTAACGCCGTGCCGAGTCCGTAGGGGTACCCGCTCTAGACTCCGCCCACCCAGGGGGCCGGGCTTCGGATATGTGGTGGTCTATCCCAGGGATGCCCCCTCCGAAACTGGTGACTCTAAGACCGATTTTAGAATTTTTGGTATTTATAATAATAATAATATATAATTTATATAATAATAAAAAAAACGTATACACCCACATAAAGTGTATTACCTTGACTTAGATTCTCTGCATTAACCTAATACCTATTTGAATATAATTAAACTCATTTTACGCTGTTATTACTATTTAAACACTGTATTACTACAATAAAAAAGACACATTTCTTAAACATTAACAGATTCATTTAACAAAACACAGCAAACACAATAAAAAACAACATAAACAATGTACACAATATATGTATAAATATATATATATATATTCTACTAACCCTATAAACTACATAAACTCAATAAACTCTATAGCTATACACTCTCAAAAACCACACTCACACACACATCACAAAAAAATGTTCAATAAACTACACACTACACACCAATAAAAAAGGTAATAAAAAACAGTCCAAAATATTTGCAAACTATTTACTTTTTTTTACATTTACTTTTTGTGCTTTGATAAAAAAAATCTCAATCTCTAACCCTAGTGTGCCCCCTGGTGGAGAAATAAGCAATTTATTCCAGGCGGAACTAATGACCAATTTTAGAGTGTCCAGGACCTTTGGTTCGGAAGTTAGGACATATGTTCACCGAAGCGTGGGGGTTCACCAAAGTGTTATTTTGCCACTTTAAGCCGTGAAAAAGTCAATTTTAAGGGGGGCGGCGCCCCAGCGCCCCCTATGGGCCAGCCGACACTGGTGAGCAGTATATAAGCTAACAAAAGCAAACATTTCCAATTAAATTACATATTAATATTTTAAAAACCCACCAGAGACCCCAACAATCACAGCAGTCTTTCTCCCCGCTGACAGAGTCCCTGTGAATCAGCAGGGATCATTTAATAAAGAACAGGAAAGCCTGAAACTTCTCTTCCAGGCTTCTCTGGACGCTTGAAAGCGGAACTAAAATGTTTTCATACACTGCGCTGAGGACGCGTATCAGGTAAACTCCTGCTGTCTGATTGGATAGACGCCTCGCGTTGGACGGATTCATTTGCATAAAGTTGAACCGAGCTCAACTTTTCATCGCGTCGCATCCCCCGCTCTTGACGCGTCGGAGCCATGATGCACCGCGCGAATGCGTCTGACGGAGGAGACGCTTCCCATTGAAAATGAATAGGATCTGTCGCTGTGCGTTGTCGCGTCGGAGCAGTGTAAATGCACCGTCAGACGCAGTCGCGCGGTGCATCATGGCTCCGACGCGTCGAGAGCGGGGGATGCGATGCGATGAAAAGTTGAGCTCGGCTCAACTTTATGCAAATGAATCCGTCAAACGCGAGGCGTCTATCCAATCAGAGACCAGGTGTTTGCCTGATACGCGTCCATCAGCGCAGTGTATGAAAATATTTTAGTTCCGCTTTCAAGCGTCCAGAGAAGCCTGGAAGAGAAGTTTCAGGCTTCCCGGTTCTTTATTAAATCTCTGCTGATTCACAGGGACTCTGTCAGCGAGGAGAAAGGTCATACACATTTATATGTATTACTTTATAGGAAATAATAATAGCTTGTATAAAATAATTTTTCATTTATTAAAACGATTTAATTGGACGACGCAGGGAACGCCTTTGTCACGCCCACATGCGACCATTCGGAGGGGGGCAGCGCGATCATGTGCGTTGTCGCGTCGGAGCAGTGTAAATCCACCGGAAGCGCAATACAGGCGAGGCTGCAGGTAGAGACGCAAAATCTAAATACTGTATTATTTAACTATAACAATACAAAAAATGTTAAAAATATCTAACTAATAGTTACTGTGCACATTTTAAAGATATTTTAATGGCTGGTAAACAGAGGCATCTCCGCTTCCCGACACCGGTCAGTAGGCTTTCTATTCGCGATGTCTTCAGGATTTGCAAAAATAAAAAATAAATGATTTTCAACGCATCATTCAAGCTTCCACAGCAATAGAGTTTAGATTATCTACCGACCCGAACTCACACATGCGCTCCTCTTTTCCGCAAAATGGAGCCTTCTGAAGTGAGGAGGAGCATTACATAAGGTGAGCTAAATTTGGTCCAATGCTAAGGACAGTCAGACGTATGGAGCTAATTCAAGTTAGTTGTTGATAGAAACAACACGTGTGTCGGCTTCGTAGAGTGTGTTAAGCACAGAGTGCTATAAGCTTAAAATAAAGGCTATAAAATTAGTCTATATGCTTAAAATAAATAAAAAACCGCGTGTTCTTTAACAATGTTAAGCATATTAGAGAAGTATTAGTATTAGAAAAGTAATTTAAAATAATTTTTATTTTGGTTTAATGAGTGTGCAGGGCATAACGGGGCAGAAGGTGCATAATCATTCCTCATGTTTAAAAAAAAAACACTGCATTAAAAAAAATTATGCACTCTTAGTGCTTCCTTTTCATTTGCTAAAGCAAACTACAAGCTTCAGACGCCAGTACTGCATAGAAATTGAAGCTGAAAGCTAATCTCCCAGTTGTAGCTTGAAGAATTAGCACACAGAGGCACATAGCAGTGTAGAGCTGTTCTCTTGGCGCTGGTACGTTAATCGTGTCTCTTGGGTTTATATGAATGCTCAGATAAATAGTCGTCTATAAACAAAGGTAATGTTATTTCATTAAAAAAGTATTGCTTAATTAATTGGTAATCACCTCCTCTATTTTAGACAGAGTGTAGTTAATGTACTTTGGAGTAGTATTGCCCCCTACTGACATGTCTTGGTATGGCTGCTGCATATGCAGCTTTGAGTTAATGCATTCTGGTGTTGAAATGTTGCATTGTGGTTCAATACACACCTCAATTTCTAACTATACTGCAACATCACAAGCCTTGAATGCATTTTTAACTGCATACGCTGGTATTCGTTTTTACAGGTAGAATCGAACGTGGCCAGTTTCTTTCAGTCAATCGTAAGTGCTATACCAAGATGGAAATGATCTCTGTTTTCGTGAATAACACTATAGACAAAAGGCAAAAATTAAAACATTATCTAAAATGTGTCACTTGACAATAAGGTCATACACAGACTATTAAATGTTTGAATAATGTATCAAAATGTATGCCTACGTTGCATCGCATAAGCAGTATGTTGTGCCCCCCTCACCCTGTTGGAACAGGAAAAAAAAGTTCAGGCTCAGGATTTTTTTTCACTATCACCCCTGCGCATATTAGGCTAGTAATAGTTACACTTGATGCTTAATTAGTTTAAAAAAACGTGTTATCCGAGTACATTTGTATAGGATTGAAGTAATATTAATGTTTTTTTGATGTTTAGTGTCTCTGGGCAAAACTCATTTATTTACGCATATTAGGGTAGTAATAGTTACACTTGATGCTTAATTAGTTTAAAAAAACGTGTGATCCGAGTAAATTTGTATAGGATTGAAGTAATATTAATGTTTTTTTGATGTTTAGTGTCTCTGGGCAGTTCGTCTGCCAGGAGCTAGGATGTGGCAAAACAGTGAAGTGTTTGGATCGCCACTATGTGGACTGCCACGGCGATATTGAGGCATGTAAAACTAATATATATGTTTATATGTGTATATATATTTAGCATTCTGAATTGAATTAGTTGTACATTGGTAGTAACATGCTTAGTGAATACTTTTTTATACGTTTGTTTGCTTTATAGCTCCCACAAGCACAGAGGGAGATCCAAAAAAGTAAACAGAACTACGTTCTGCAACAGCTGGCCAAGCTAAGGGCGTCCTCCCCGGCCATACCCATGGTCAGCGTGCTTGATGTGGGGATCGGGCCAGCAAGTGCCGGGCTGGGCACCAGCGGGGGGGCCATCGGCGGGCCGTCCACCAGTCGCGGAGGCGGCGGAGGACGAGGAAGCATCGCGGGAAGCAGCGGCGGCGCGGCAAGCGGCGGCGGCGGGCCAAGCGGCGGCGGCGGGGCAAGCGGCGACGGAGCGGCAACCGGCGACGACGGAGCGGCAAGCGGCGGCGGCGCGGCTAGCGGAGGAGCTGCAAGCAGAGGCGGGGCAAGCGGCGGGGAGGGCCCCTTCATCCCATCCACATCCTGCGGGAATGAGGCTTGCGATAGGGAGAAGGAGGACCTCCGCCGCCCAAATTTGGAGCTTATGGCACGTTTGGGGCTGAGTCCGGTGGCCTGCCCCAGGCAGGACTGCAAGTTACGAGATGAAGAGCTGGCCCGGCTGGTCCGGCTCTATATGTCAAGCCCCCAGAAGAAGACAAGGAAAAAGTTTACAAGAAAAGACTCCTTTGAAGATGAGCATAACCCCAAATATGGTAAGTGCATATATGTTCATTCTACCTGTTTATACAAAATTGTTTTAGAATTTTAACTGAATGTTTTATTTATTGTAATGACTGTTTTATAACATTTTAACAAAGTTTTATTACCTGTGTGTTACAGAACAAATGCTCAATTACTTTTTTCTATACTGTGTCGGGTCTAACCCGAGCAGTAAAGTAAAAGACAACGGAAACACGTGCCGCAGCCACGTACGGCGTTTCCTGCTTTTTTCAGGAGAGGGGCAGCTGTTGAGAGGGGACTTTGCCTTCCTTAAGGAAGCCAAAGTAGTATCTGAGTAAGTATTTGTTAAATACTTTATTTATTATTATTATTTTTTCTTTTACTTTTTATTAACTGTTTGCTTTGTTCTATTATGTATTTATTTTAGCTGGGTGCAGGTCCTAAAGGAGGATGGCATGAAGCCAACTACTATTAGGGTGAACCTAATAAATATTAGGAAATTCTTGCTCTTCCTGAAAGACCAGCCGGTCGGGGTCACAAAGGTCAGTGATAAGGCCTTTGATCGCCTCCTGAGCCAGCTCAAACAGCGGCTGAGGGACCTCCACAGAGATGTGACGATTCACCGGCAGAAGATCCGGAAAGCCGGCCGAAGTAAGTATCTAATTATTTTATTATTATTTTTTTTTTTTTTTTTGTTTACCTAAACACTGTTGTAATTATTATTTTTTTTTTATGGGACGAGGACGTGAATCACTTATCTAACCAGCCTTTACTGATTTCTGCCCCCAATAACCCTTTCAATAGCCTCCAGTAGAATTTAATAGTCTTCAGTAGCCTTCAACAGTCAGCCGTGGTGTGTCCACTAAACTCCGTAGTTATCCTGAGGTTAGCAGCGCGCTAACTGACCTGTTTATAATGTAATCCCAGCAGTGACTCCGTGACGCTGCTCTAAACTGCTGCTGTTAGCTGCTTGGGCTGAAAGATGAACTGTAGAGAGCTGTATTATCCGGTTAGTGGGGTTAAAACCTTTATTTCCTACACGGATGATCTTAAGAAAACGCTCCAGACTGGCTGAGCTGATCCCTGTAGCCCGTGGCTGGGCTGTAGCTCTGTGACTGAGTAAAGACAGCGGGGCTTGTGCTGCTGCTGCTGCAGCTCCAGCTAGTGGTTGGATGAGGAACTGCAGCTTCCTGTAAGCGAGCCGTTTCATCCACACACAGCTCTGATAAACTGCTTAACCCTAAAATCCTGAATCAGATCGGCTAAAATCTGAAGAAAATCTGCAGATCGTCGATACCGTATTTTGGCTGAAAATCGGCTGATACCGATACACTGCCAATCGATTGTTCCATCTCTATATGTGTGTGTTTCAAGAATGAGGGCCCCTTGTTTATAATTTTGCCTAGGGCCCCAAAATGGCTAGATCTGCCCCTGCTCCCAACACTGGTTAGGAGGTGATCTGAATTGCTGGCTAGACCCGGACCTAGATTGTTCCTCTAACAGGTCAATCTCTCCATCTAAATCTGCGATTGCAATAGTTAATGGAAGTGTTTGCCAAAACAGATCAATGGTGCCACCTACATTCACGAGCTAGTACATCAGAACATCAAGTCTATACACAAATCCATTATTTTATTGTAGACACTAGAAGGGTTCACACTTTAGCTTCTTGTACATATGACACCATCCTCATCTCTGATCATGCTCCCGTTATTATGACTCTTTTCTTTGAGGAAGCAGTTAGTAACAGAGCTCATTGGCGACTAAACACTTACCTTATTATCTAACGAGGCATTCATTAGTCACATCTCAGATCATATCGATTTTTTTAGTAATACAAATTCTTCTAGTAAAAATGTCTGCATCTACACTGTGGGAAATGTTTAAAGTATACATAAGAGGTATTATCATCTCATAATCATCTCACCAAAGACACCTGAGGAGGATGAGACTGGATGATCTAACTAAACGTATTTCTGAACTTGACAAAACTTATGCCTCGTCCCATTCTGCAGGTCTATAAGAAACGTCTCATTGACCAAACTGAGTTTGATGCCCTAATGTCAGATCAAGCAGCAGAGCTTTTACTAAAATCTAGGTCTGATTACTTTGAATCTGAGGATAATGATTAGCTCACCAGCTGAGACAAATCGCTTCTTCAAATTCCGTCTGGTATCACAGCTGATCCCCTAAAAATGAATAACAAATTTAATCAGTATTATAAATCCTGTATACCTCCTAAAAGTCAGAGTTAACGACTTTGATCATTTTTTGAGACGCTTGAGATTCCTCAGTTAGATTCTGATTCAGTTGAAATGCTTGATGAGCTCATTTCTATTGAGAATCTCACTTCAGCAATTGGATCAATGCAAGCAGAGGAGTCTCCTGGCCCAGACAGTCTCCCAATTGAATTTTATCGTATGTTTTTTAAATTAGCTCCTCTTTTACTCTTTTTATATGTTTAATAATCTTTAAAGGCTGGAAAATTACCGACATCGCTTAATCAGGCTGTTATTTGTGTTATTCTTTGTGTTAGTCTGGACTGTTCTCCTTACTGTCCAATAAGTTTACTTAATGCAGATCTCAAGCTCCTACCTGTAATCATATCTCCTGACCAAACAGGTTTTATTAAAAACAGACATCTCTTTTTTTTCTTAACTTGAGACATCTGTTTAAGACTTTATATACACCATCTAACCCAGGTTCATCCGAAGCAGTAATCTCCATGGATGCAGAAAAAGCATTTGATAGGATGGAGTGGGATTATCTTTTTTATATATTAACTAAATTTGGTTTTGGATGTTTTTTTTATTTAATGGATCCGTTTACTTTATGCCTCACCTGTAGCATCTATCAGGACTAATAATGTTCAATCAGATTTTATTCCTCTACAACGGTCTGCTCGTCAGGGATGTCCCTGAAGCCCTCTGTTTTTGTCCCTCGCGATTGAGCCTTTGTCGATAGCTTTTAGGTCAAATCTTCAAAACAACGCGATAACTAGTGCTACAAAAATGTTTTTAAATTTTTACTATACTCAACAACTTTACTATAGTTAATATGGTACCACTTTAAAATAAGACTACCTTTATAAAGTGTTTATAAATGGTTTACAATTTGTTTATTAATGGTTAATAATTAGGTTGTAAATGCCTTAAAAATCATTAATAATCAGTTATAACACATACGTAGAAAGGGCAACAATGACCTGTTGTTTGCCAAATAGTGAACTATATTACATAGCCATCTTTATTGTTAAATTAAGTGTTATTATCTAGAACCAGTGAGATATTTCAGTGTAAGGAGACTGTATTGGTACTTATCATCATGTTACTGGGGTTAGTACCGCACACTTACCTGGTTATTACCTAGAACCTGTGAGGTATTTCAGTGTAATTAAATTGTTCTTACCATCTTGTTAACCAATATAATTACCTAGTACTTTGGAGTTTGTACCACCCATGTACCTGTTTATTACCTAGTTCCATTTCAGTGTAATTAGGCAAGACTGTTCTGGTACTTACCATCGTGTTACCAAAAATAATTACTTAGTTCTTCCGAGTTTGTACCTCACTATTACCTGGTTAATACCTAGAACTTAGGGTACTGTAAAAGAAAGCATTACCAATATTTTTAATAATAGAAGTAGCTTATATAGTAAAAAAGTAAGGATATGTTATTTTTTACTCCCCCAGTACAGATATCATATGTTTATGAAAATGAAATAATTCTAGCCATGTACCTGTGAGGGCAGACAACTGTCCACAAAGGAAATCTCTCTCTTCTTCCAGTTCTTCAATCTTCTTCTTCTGCCATTCCGACTTCTCCTTAAGAAGGTTCAGTTCTTGCTTCTCCTTGTTAAGAAGCACTACTACAGTAGGAGCTAGGTTAGAAGCTGAGCATAAAAACAGATATATAAAATTAATTAATTAAGTAACTCAAGCAAATTTTGAGCTTCTCTTGTACAGTGGCCATGAAGGGCAAAACAAATGTACTAAAATTCAATTTTGAAGCTGTGAAATACTATTACCAGCCTAAACCACATTTGCAAGTTGCCAAAACACTTTTACCAGCCCAAAATACTTTTACAAACAGGCAAAACATGAGACGTGTACAAACTTTTGACTGGTATTTATATATTTGTGAGCTGACACAAGCTAAAGTTTGCCCAGATGAACGGCCACAATGTTGGTTAGAAGCACCTGAATAAGGAATAATATTAAATATTACCTGCACATTCACCGCAGAGTACCCTTTACCTGTAGGTGTGATTAAAGCAGTGTTTCTCAACCTGGGGTGCCATCTGGCTTCATCAGGGGTGCCGTCAAAATATTGCGCCTCACGTGCATATTTCCTTTCCAGAGTCAGAGCGTGTCGGGGTGTGTCCCAATTCACAGGCAGCATACTCTGAAGGATGCGACCCGCAGAGATAGGCGGTGTATTACTGCGCAGCTGTGACGCAATCTGCCTTCGAATACAGCCTCCGAAGGATGCGGCCCCTAAATTGGGACACACTGTAAAGTTTTTCTCCACGCGATGCACCGCGAGAGTAGTGTGAAGCACTCAAGCTCGCATGGAACGTTTTTTTAAAAAGAAGACTGCAGATTCAGATAACTCTGAATCGGAGCCACTAACTTCTTCATCCAGTGGTAGTTCAGCAGTGAGTGTAGCAGAGTATTTCACTCGTTTGAAAAGTCTGCAGGTTTCACGCTAATTGTAAATACCCCCCCCCCCCTCTTACCTGAAATAAAATATTCCGCCAGCAACTCTCCTCGTCCTCGTTCTCACCTGAAGTATTGCAGCCCGGTCCGTACTCCGCATGCTCGTGGGAGTTGAAGAGAAGGGCTGCAGGAAGCGTCTTACCTCACGGAAGTCACTTAGGGTACGAGTGACTGGCACCAGTAGGTCAGGTAGGGCGAGGGCAAGAACAGCTGCCTTCAGCAGGTGCCAACAGCTCTTCAGGAACGACCCAGCCCTCCTAGCACAAGAAATCCTAGACAGAAGTACACCTGCCATCTGCCCCATTCCCCTCACGGTAGTCAAGGAAGCTTACAAGAGGAAATTGGAGGTCCTGATCCTTTGATTTGATTCTTTGGTGGACTGGGAAGGTTCCTGATTAAGTGGGATGCGGATAAAAGTCCCTTTGAATTGGCTCTCATGGCGACGGAGGTATTGGAAAACCTTTGAGCCATGTCAAGCGACTCCGCACCAGGCCCAGATGGTATTAAAAAGCATTCCTTGATTGAATGGGATCCTGAGTGCGAGGCGGTCAGACGTATGTTCAACGTGTGGATGTTCACTGGAGTCGTGCCGGTGTGCTTTAAGCGGGGTCGAACAGTGCTGATACCCAAGACTGGGGACGGGGCGGCGATGGAGATAGGCAGTTGGCGGCCGATCACCACTGGTTCCACAGTCTTGAGACTCTTCACTAAGGTGAAACACAGTAGACTGGTCAGAGGGTGCTCGGTTCACTGCCGTCAGAGGGTGCTCGGTTCACTGCCGTCAGAGGGGGTTTATCAATGCCCTGGTTGTACTGAGAACATTGAGATTCTGCAAGGACTCATAAGACGGAGCAAAGAAGAGTACAGCCCACTTGCAGCCGTATTCATCGACATTGCTAAAGCATTACACTCTCTCTCATGAACATATCTGGTATGTTCTACAGGAGAGAGGAGTGGATACCCATACAATAGGGATTATTTGTAGTTCCTATAAACAGAGTGTGACCAGGATTGAGATTGGAGGCCAGTCCACCTCCGAAATCTCTCTCAGAGTAGGTGTCTAGCAGGTAGATTCCTGGTCACCATTGCTCTTCAATCTGGCAATGAACCCCCTCATTGCCAGCCTTGAGACCCACAGACAGGGATTCAGTGTACTAGATGCCAAGGTTTCGGTTCATTCGCAGTTGATTTGGTGGTCGTATCGGATTCATGGCAGGGAATGGCATCCAACCTGCAAATGCTTGAAGATTTCTGAAGCTTCAGCCCTCCAAGTGTCACAGTTTTCTGATGTCCTATAAGTCCAGGACGCGGTACCTCAACAATTGCCCGCCGGTGAGAGTAGAAGGGGCGGCTCTCCATATGACAGGTCCCGGAGAGGCAGTGAGGTACCTGGGCATTTCGGTTTTGCCCTGGCAGGGACGGATGAGGCCGGACATTGGTCAGATTTCCGATTGGGTGAGCAGGATTGGCAAGGCCAAACTCAAGCCGACACAGAAGGTCTCCATTCTGACTAGGCATGCCATATCACGGGTCCTTTACGCTGCGGATCACTGCGATCTGGGTCTAGTTGCATTGAGGCCGCGGATGGGACAATCAGGAAGGCTGTGAAGAAGTGGCTGCATCTTCCAATGTCGACCTGTAACGGACTTTTGTATGCACAGAACCGGGATGGTGGCCTGGGAGTGCAGAAACTAGCCCGTCTCGTCCCATCCATCCAGGCCAGGCGGCTGTACCGTCATCAGACGTTACGAACAGAAGGCTTATGAGTACTGAGAAAGCATTTTCCAAGTTTGGAAGCAGTTTGGAAGAGGGCTGGAGGCTCACCGGAAGACCGGCCTAGTTTCGGCTCGGCAGGTGCTCAGGACTCGGAGGGCAGAGTGGCCAGCCCCATGATCCAAGGGTGCCCCAGACCCTGCGACTGGAGAAGGGAGGAATTTCTCAAGTGGGCTAATCTACCGGTTCAGGTCGTGGGTGTGCATGGTTTTGGTGGCAGCAGGGCTAGCAATGCTTGGCTCGCCGTTCCCACTGGGATGCGGCAGTGACATTACATCGCAGCACTGATGCTCCTGGTTTATGTGTATCCCACCCTGGAGTTCAGGTGCAGAGGGAGGGAAGGGACGGCCCTCCTATGTAGGCGATGCTCCTTGAATCGAGCATAGGGGCATGCCTCTGAACTGCCTCTTCAGTGGTTCCGCGGTAAACTAAACTGCCGCGGTTTAGTGCACTATACAGTACAATAGCACTGAAACTTTGTTATCGAGCGAATAAAACAATAACTAAAAGCGCTCCGGAGAGTCTAAACACAACTTCTCTCCTAACTTTCTCGCTCCTTTTCCTCCAACACACACCCACAGAGAGTCCCAATCTCCCTTCTAGTCCCGCCCTTACTTGGTGCGGATTGGATAGAAAATTGTCTGTCAAGCTTTTCTCTTGTATGATTGGCTGAGCTGAACAGGAAACCAGCAGGAAAAACCCGCGAAACAGAAAAGGCTCATGGGAAATTGAGTTTGTTTACAATTACAATGAAAAACAAAGAAAATAATACAAATTCAAATACACAGGATATTTTTAAGGGTCCTACACATATGACCTGGGAATGCTAAACTGGCCTTCTTGTTGTTGATCACGCTTTGGCCAAGTTCGCTGGATTTCATCATTTGTGCAGCTTCTGACGCATCCTGGGGGATTTTGACTGTATTCTGCCAGCAGCCTGGAGATCTCTTTGAAAAATAATATTACTGGATTTTTCCCAGTTCATGTTAAACCTGAACAAGAACTAGACTATGTATAATTACCTTAAAATAACAGTATAAAATGTTGAATGATTGTTCATTACAATTTTAATGAGGAACATATATGAGAATCTCACTGAAGATGTTTTTTTATAGTATATAATTTATAATTTATAGTATGCTCATAATTTTGCGTACTGGTTGTATGGCACAACAACACTTAAGTTAAGGCCTAGTAAGAATCTTATATCCCCACACAAAGTGAAAAAGTTAAAAATGAAAAAGAGGATCCAAACAATCTGCTTCAAATAATTACATTTATAAACTGTGAATTAAGCAAGTAAAACTAAGAGATTTTACCTCTCAACAAAATTGTTTTTTTTTTTACTCTGGTGATGATAAAATGAACGTTCAAAGGTATCCGCAGGTATTTCCTTGATATCCTTGTCCACCATAACACACCTACATGACAATACAAATAAAATTGTGTGGAGCACTTTATGGATATAAACCATTCATAAGACTAAACACCAATATAAACCTTTCACAGCAGCTGACAGGCTTGTGCTTAAGCTTAAATAAAGCCTTTATGACAAATTGTGAAATAAGCCTTTAACATGCTTAAGTTGGCGTCTTAGTTGTAACATCTTGCAATCATTTGAGCACACAAGTTGCTCTTTAAATTGTTAATAAACATAATGTTACTTTATGCGAGTGTAATAGTAGTACTTACCATACACTGCCTATCACAATTTGATTTATGACCCCTGATTTATGGCTTGATTTATGATCTTTTGATTTATGGTTTACTTTATGGCATGCTGACTGACAAGGCTTGGGACATGTCTGACTGACAAGGCTTGGGACATGTCTGACTGACAAGGCTTGGGACATGTCTGATAGACAGGCTGACATGTTTATTACCCCACCATCAACCCCCCTCACCAGACGACCCCCTCACCCTTTGTCTGCTGCAGCAGACATAACCTCACACCCACCCGGATGTAACTCGTTTTACAACCTACACAGACACCCCTAAACAAACACATCCAACACTATGTAAATTATCTCACAGTTGTTTGATAAGGGTTCCCCTCAGTGTTAATTGTATGCAAAAAACATTACCGTAGCCACAGTGTCTACTATGTATCAGATCTTGTGGTTTGGTGTGTGAGACTTTAAGCTTTGTTTAATTTGGAGACATTTAAAATATATGTTTTATATTATGGGTATCAATTAAATCAAATGATCGGACTGTTAAATGTTTTTTAAAGCTATTGTGTGGTCGCATTTACCACCTAACCAATCTACGCTGGTCTTTTACTTTTGTCTTTTGAGATGTCTTTAAGGTCTACATTTTAGGCACATGTGGTTTAAATGTATGCTAAATGAAAAGTCAGACTTTACTTTGATTTTTCATTGAGAGAACACTCAGAGGTCTTTAAGGCGTACATTTCAGGATCTTATGTATTAAATGTAGGCTAAATGTATGGAATCCTTTTACTTTTAGTCTGTTCATTTTGAGATGTCTTTAAGGCATACATTTCAGAACATTATGTTTTAAATGTAAAGTAAATGTATGGAATCCTTTTACTTTTAGTCTGGCCACATTAAGATGTTTTTTTTTTAAGGTCTACATTTTCAGCTTGTTATGTTTTGAATGTGGTTGATGTTAAATGTTTGGATTGTTATTTGTGTAAAACAACACACTTTTACCTAAACACATTAAAAGTAAGATACATGTTTAATGTAATCTCTTAAGTGTAAATTCTAAACTTGTGAATAAAAATAATCTAATTTTCAGTTTAACAATTTTAAGAATCTGTATCGACACATAATACAACATCTACTAAACCTATTTACATGGTAGTTACGTTTCAAAAGCTACACCAATCACAGGCTAAATGTTTTAAATATGTTAATAGCTGTAGGAGTGGTCTACGTGGCCTTGTATATAGATTGCCCACAACTCTGTTGGAGGTACCCATTCAGACGCTAGCCTGAAAAAACCACGATGGACGCAAGCCTTCTTGGTAAGCATGACTTTTACAACAAAGTTTTACATACATTCTGTTGTTTGTCATTTAAAAGTGTTACAAATGTATTCTTGCTTAACAGGTATTTTCTTGGTCTAGGAACCTATGAGCTGGAAACAATCCAAGCTGTTCAAAATATTGAAGGTTTATCTCAACTTTGTGAGGGTATGTGTGTATAAATTATATATGTCTTTTTATTCGTTTTGTTTAGATCTAGACATTCACTAGAAACATTTCTTACATTTCCACAGAGTCTGTGAACACGTCGGCGCATGTGGACCCTCTTGGTAAGTATTTCTAATTTTAAATTTTTTCTAATTTTCTAATTTGTGTTGTTTGTTGCTTGATGGTTACTTATATTATTTCTATAGCAGGTCTTAAACGCTTAGTGGAAAGTATCACACCACCCGGATTCGAGAAATTGTACAAACAGCCAAAAAATCCTCAACTACAGGATATAACCAACAACAGCGGATACAGGAGAGCCTTTAAGCCGAACTTAACGAGCAGTCCGGAGGTGTTGCTTGGTAAACGTTGCAACAAGGAACCATCTTCAAGCAGAAAACGCATCAGGCTGGAAGACAGCTGCATACTGTTAGATACAGGTACATACATTTCGACATACTCTATTTCAATTTGTCTTTTGTCTTTAAGATTAGCGACTCATATGTAATGTGCTCTATTCACAGATTTGAACAACGCTGGACAGTCTACGAATGGAGAAAGTGTGTTGCACAATGATGTCCAGGATGTTTTAAACAAGGACGAATGGTCGGAGGATTTGACGGACATCTGGGATCAGAACAGTTTCAGCGAACCAGTCGAAAAAACTGTTGCTGCTGCACCGCCGAATGTTGGAATAAACGCTTCGGACAAACACAGAGACACTGACGCAAATGAGTTACGATCAAACCAAGAGCATGAGCATCAAGATCAGGTAGGAACCGATGGTGATTTAAACAGTATTGGCGAGGTTTTAACTGTTCTAAGACAGCTTTCTGAAGAAAACAGAAAAATATTGCTAGATAACAAAACAATCACAGAATCAAACAGAAAACTAACAGAAGCTTGTATTAAATCTTCCCAAGACAACGAAAGGTTGTCACAGTTAAATGCGAAGATATCTCAAGAAAATTTGAACAATTTAATTGAGCTACGTAGACAATCTGCCGTTAACCGTAGACATGAAAAAGGTATTCAAGAGATACACAAACAACTAAATATATATCTGGAAGAATTAAGAAAATTTGATATGTCGGGTAATGTGTCAAAAGATCAATTCAAATCTATAATACAAATAATGTTTAAAATGCAAAAGGCGTTAGAGATAAAATTATCGCCATTTCTGCCTGTTGCGGGGCCATCCTCTCGTGTTTAGTGTTGCCAATAGTTAGAGGCTAGTGTTTTCCCACATTATTACAGAAATCGACATTTTCACATATTTTCAAATGTATATTTACATCTAAAACAACCAATCAGACAAATATGGCATCTAAAAGATTTTGGGGGTCAGACAACAACCCGTGTGTTAGAGATGAATATGATTCATTGAACCAGTTGTCTTTTGATGAACAATTGCAGCGTCTAAGCGAAATGTATGAGACGAATGTTAATCCTAATGTTCAGCAAAACATTGATACACAACACTTTGGCTACCATTATGTTTTGTCTAATCATTTAACCATTGACGAACAAATGCGGTATCTAAGTAATACGTATGATACACCTATTAACGGTCCAAGTAATAACCGACAAGTAACATTCACACAGGGTAATGCAGATGTTGATGTTGACAATCGTACCACACATGCCCCGCCATCAAAGCGTTGTAGGTTTGGTGATAGTAGGCAGACAGATGTTTTGGAACAGATGTCGCACAGTGAGCAGTTGTCTTTTCTACAGGACAATGTCAACCTTGTTTTAGAATCTGTAGAGAGGGATACACAAAACTGTCTACAAACTATTCATACAGATCAGGCAGGTGGTGGTACACATGAAAATAGACATCCGCCACTCGATCCGACAGCATCCAACTTTGGTTTATCTGACAGCGATATTGCGGGGTTAGTGAGAAATGGTGGTGTTGTGGGTGATTACACTATAGTTCCGAGATCGCGGTTTAATAGTATTGTGTTACACAGGTCGTTGAATTTACGTCATGCGCCATCTACAGACATGGGTTCGTACGCTACTTATGTGCACAATGTGTTATCGCAAATAGTGTCATTCTCCAGAGTGTTGGCTGGTGATGGCGGTGTTATTGACATTACCCTTAGAGGCCATAGTTTAACATCTGATGTGAACGCTGTGTTGTCTTCCAGAGACGGTTATGATGTGAACAGGTTTTTGGATGCTATTGAAAGGGTTGTGCAAAGTAACAATAGTATTAAAACAGACAATAGTTTGGTGTTGACTGTCTCGATAGCCATGGTTAAAAATGGAGGTGCACGACGTAGGGTGCGTGACATTGCACACAATCAGGTGATTGACCGGAACAGAATGAACCTTTTTTGTCCAACAAACACCTCAAACAAACTCTGTTTTGCAATCTGTATCACACATTTTTTAAATCCATCTACGCCACACAACGCATTAGAAACCATAGCAGAACAGATTCAGACAGATGTTGGTTACACGAGTGACCATAAAGTTGGTTTTAATGACATCAGTAGTTTTGAATACAAGTACGGCGTAAAAGTAGTTGTTTTCCACAAAGGCTGTTCTGGCAATCTAGAGAAATATCAAACAAACGACAAACCACACCCAAAGACTGTGTTTCTGTATCTTCACGACAACCATTATTACATGATCAAAAATTTGAAAGCGTTCATTGGCACACCGTATGTTTGTATGTTTTGCTATAAGGGTTACACTAGTGCCAGAGATCACGGCTGTAAATACAGCTGTGATGTGTGTCATGATGTCTCATGCCACAAGAAAAACCGCCGGCCCAAATACTGTGACGATTGTTTGCGCTATTGTAAGTCTGATTACTGTTATGACAAGCATAAGGAACAGAAACAACAGCCGACTACAGGTTTGATGGCCGCCCCGTGTGATCTGACCAAATTCTGTAAAAAATGCGGTCGTCGTTATAATATTTGTTTAGCAAAGCCAAAACCACACAAGTGTTTCTCAGGGCGTTTTTTTCACTGTCAGGAGGAATTGATATCAGACACCACAAACGAATGTTACATACAACCAATCAAATTAAAAGAACCAAGTAGTTCATACATATTTTTTGATTTTGAGACTCGGTTTGAAAACGGCAAGCATGAAGCAAATTTCGTCTGTGCAATCACATTTGACGGTAGAGAGTTTACGGCTGAGGGTCCTGATTGTGTAGAACAACTCAAAGAGTTTAGACGACCCAAATATAAGGGGTACACATGGTTGGCGCACAACGCTGCGGGGTTTGACAACTTCCTATTATTGGAATATTTTTCTAAAGTAGGCATAGCAGTCAAAATCACAATGATGGGGTGTAGGTTGATATGCATGTATGACGATGTATACAGACAGCGCTACATAGACTCCTACTCGTTCATTCCAATGCGATTGGCTAAAACAGCATCAGCTTTAAACCTGACATGTGATGAGAAAGGGCATTTTCCACACAAATGTAATTTAAGACAAAACGAAAATGATGTGGGTCTATACCCCGACAAGAGTTTTTACGGCTATGACACAATGAGTGACAAAGACAAACAACAGTTTGACGAGTGGTACAACACAGTCTCTGGTGGTGTGTTTGACTTCAAAAAGGAACTCTATGTTTATGGTAGAAATGATGTTTTGCTACGTGAGGCATGTATTAAGTACCGTGACGAGTTCATTCAATGCACACAACTAGATCCATTTAATTACACAACACTAGCATCACGTTGTATGGCCGTGTACAAGACACATTTCTTACCAAAGGACACACTAGCACTCACACACAACAATGCATATGTCACCCAACACAAGACATTCTCTAATGTCTCCATTGAATGGCTTGAATATGTCAGGAGTACAAGAGATGTTGATGTGCACCATGCCCTAACTCACGGAGAAGTGAAGTTTGGTGCATATTATGTGGATGGTTATTATGAAAAGGATGGTATACGTAAGGCTTTGGAATTTAATGGTTGCATGCACCATGGTCATGAGTGTCCTTACAGACCAAACCAAGCCCATCCTATGTCAAAGGTGCTATACGGCGAGTTACGAAAGCAGTTTGACATCAAGGTTGAGACACTAGTTCAAACGTACGGTCTAGATGTTGAAGTGATGTGGGAATGTCAGTGGTCGACGGCTAAGAGGCTAGATTCGGTTGTTGCTGCATTTATGTCAAATTACACCGTTCCTGAAAGGTTGAAACCAAGGGACGCACTCTTTGGCGGTAGAACCAACGCATATAAATTGCATTACAAAACAAAGGAGGGTGAAAAAATTAGATATCTGGATTTCACCAGTTTGTACCCATTTTGTCAAGCTAGAAAGAAATACCCCGTAGGTCACCCGCAAATAATTTTCCAAGATTTCCGCCCTCTTGAGGAATACTATGGTCTAGTCAAAGCGACATTACAGCCACCATGAAAACTCCTCCACCCTGTTTTACCATACCGTTGCAATGGCAAGTTAATGTTTCCACTTTGTCGCACTTGCGCCGAGCAAGAAAATCAGCTGCATAGCTGTACACATAGTGATAAAGATAGATCCATCACAGGGACATGGGTTAGCATCGAACTGATGAAGACTGTTGAGAAAGGGTATGTGGTGACAAAAATCCTCGAGGTTTGGCATTTTCCAGACAGTTCAGAAACATTGTTTTGTGAGTAAAAACCTTTCTGCAGTACAAACAGGAGGCAAGCGGTTATCCCGCAAATGCCGTCACAGAGGAGGAAAGGGTAGAGTACATCAGGGATTATTTTGAAAAAGAGAAAATTAAACTGAATCCAGACAAAATATGTCTCAACCAAGCACGTCGATCTATTAACAAACTGTTGTTGAATAGCTTGTGGGGTCGTTTTTCCACGAGGGAAAATTTGCCTGTGTCAGAGATGTTGACAGATCCCGAACAGTTTTCACAACACATATTTGGTGACGGGTATGATGTTAAACACTTCTCGTTTGTTTCTGATACAACAGCGTTGATCCAGTGGTGTTACTCTGCCGGAGACAGTTGCCCGACCCGTGACATTAATGTGTTTTTAGGCGCATTTACAACAGCGCATGCACGCCTAGAACTGTTTGATCTAAAGGACCGATTAGGTGACAGACTTTTGTACAGTGATACTGACAGCGTAATTTTTGTTTCTCGTGAAGGTGATTGGGAACCACCTCTAGGGCCTTACTTAGGCGATTTGACAGACGAGATTGGAGACTGTGGCTACATTACAGAGTTCTGTTCAGGTGGCCCCAAAACCTATGGTTATCGTACATCAGATGGAAAAACATGTATGAAGGCTAAAGGTATCACACTAAATTCTGACAATTCAAAAGTCATTCGGCTCGACACATTGGTTGATCTTGTTGATCATTACGTTGTACATCGTGACAGTTCCAGTCACATACTCGCTCGCGCAGACTGCATTGTTAGAAATAAAAAGAACCTTACACTGAAAAACAAGTCCGTGGTGAAGCGTTTTAAAGTTGTCTACAACAAACGGGCTCTGTTTGATTTTTCAACACTTCCATATGGCTACTAAAGATGCCCACGAATTTCGTGGTGTGCGAGAGGTTAATGGGTTTGATTTCAGATTACAACACCCTTTTTCTTGTGTAATAAGCGGGCCGTCAAATTCTGGAAAGACCTTTTTTGTTAAACAACTGCTTGAACGTACTGACGAGCTGGTTTCAAACAAAATAGAAAACATTGTATACATTTACGATTGTTGGCAACCTCTTTATGTAGAAATGTTAAAAATAAGAAATATTAATTTTGTTCAAGGGATACCGGCAACACTAAACGACACTATTCTACCGCTTAACAGAAATAATTTAATTATTGACGACGTTATGAAAGATGCCAGTAATAACTCTGAGGTAGAAAAGGTTTTCACACAGTATGTACATCATCGAAATTTAAGCGCTATCTACCTTATCCAAAATTTGTTTTTTCAAGGAAAGTCTAGTAGGACAATTAGTTTAAACACAAATTACCTCATATTATTTAAAAACCCTAGAGACAACAACCAGGTTGGTGTGTTAGGTAGACAGATGTACCCAGGCAACACAAAGTTTTTCATGGAGTGTTTTCAAGACGCTGTAAGTAAACCATTTGGGCACCTTATGATTGATTATAAAGCAAAGACACCTGAAGACTTTCGTCTCAGAACTGATCTGCTTTCAAGCAGTCCTGTTGTTTACGTTCAGAAGAAACGACGATAGGTTACCATGTCTGACAGACTGTATAGAAACCTACCACTTCTTAAACTTTTATTTAAAGCTAAACCGGCGCAGAGACGTTTTATTTTACAAACAGCATCCAACGAGTTTGTTTTAACTCTGTGTGAAGTGGCCCTTAATGTGCTTAAATGGTACCATACCTCTCACACCAACACAATATCGCATGTTAAAGAATAAGAAGTCTGAAATTAAATTTATTGCCGACAAAAAGATCGGTGTTTCCCGAAAAAAGGTCATTAATCAGAAAGGCGGCTTTCTTTTACCGTTGTTAAGTATAGCTTTACCGTTTATAACAAGCTTTACAACGCCAAAGTAAACTGAAGAGATGGAGCACGCTGAAAAAATGTTTTTGGTACCGCAACACCAGCTGGACAAGTTAAAGAACGAAACCTCGAGAGGCCCCATCAGACAGCTTGTAGAAAATGATTTGGACATGTCTATTATTAATGTTTTGGGCCGGGTCGATCTTGATGCTCACGAGAAAGTAAAACTTTACACAATAGTTTTACAACGATATTTAACTATCGCTAAACAGGGGGATATGGAGACCAACGCTTTAACATTGTCATTACCACCCAGAGATAATGTTAATAAGGAAACAAGTGTTACAGACAAGTCTGATGACAAAAACGATGTAGTTAAAGATATACTCAGGAATGTACCCATACGAAGTAAGAGGAATGTTGAATATGTTTTAGATAAAATGTCTAAATCAAAAGATGTGTCTTCATGGAATGAGTCGGGAGAATTTGTCTTAAATGGGCAAACTGTTGCAGGGTCACACATTCTGGACTTGGTAAAAAGTGTCACAGCACCGCACAAGGTTGGTGATGACCGTAGACCTCGGGGTTGGGCTGAGTTTCTAGAAGCGTTTGCTGTTCTAAATATACCTCTTTCCACCATTCCAAATAAACATGTTAGGCAACAGATTGTATTGTTGAAAAATAACAAATCTATTGATAATGCCTCACCGGTTATAGACAGAAGTAAATGGTTAAACTTCTAATGTATTGTTTGTTTTTATTTATTTTAGTTTTCATTATGTATTTTTTTGTATGTATTGTTTACAAAATGTCAATTATGTAAATATTGTTTCACAGTGATTGAAATGTTGTATTTTGTAAATAAATGACCCTTGAGTTGAAATTCTTATTTTGTTTGTTTTATTTATCAAACATTACGCAGGTTACATATTACACAAACATTTGTCCTGTTTGAACATGCTGCACACATTTAAACATTTTGTTTTTACAAACACATGGATAAAAATTTTTCACAAAAGCTGAAAACCATATTATCATTTTTTATTAAATTAAAACTATATTTAGAAATCACTTCTTCATAGCTACAACCTTTAGCCATATGATATAGAAAAAACACAGTGTTGTCCACACGTAGTCGAGGTGAAATCTTGTACTTGTCTGGTGGAATACTGTTGGGCTACGCATGGTGTGTTAAGAAAGTCTCTAATCGGTGTAGGGAATCTGTCATAGTCGGGTTTGTTTCCAAAACTGTCAAAAAAACATCCGACACGGTCTTTACTAATATACACGGCCAGCCAGTGTTCGCCGGGGTGTTAATAATTACCATTGTTGGTAAATTCCACACAACATTTGTAGGTAGTTGATCACATGCTAACACACCAAGAAAATGTTTGTTATTGGACACTTTGTCCATGACTGCGGTCAACTCCAAAGTGTTCATTAGTAAAAATCCACCAAAACTTGTCTTCGGTTAGACACTTCAATGATACTGTCAAAAACAGCGTACACAACCAAATTTATTGTGTGTGGAAGGGGTTGTCTGAAACGAGCCTCCAGTCTTATATTGCCTGATTTGACCAAAGATACATGATGACCACATTCTTCATCAGGTGTGAGGTTAAATGCGTACAGAGTGTAGCCCTGTAGAAATTCCTCCCTATCAAAAGGCAATGCTTGGTTCTTCAGATGCCTTCCAGATGCTAAAGCCATCTGAAAAAACTCTCGAACAGCGGAACCGGTGTGAAAATTGGGTTGATGTGGTTTAGCCGGGTATTGTTGACCGTCCACATAGACAGCAAGAAATTCCAAGTCATAATGTTTAAAAGCAAATGGATTTCTGGTGTACGAGCCAGTAAAAGCGTCATTATCCACCATCGTTATAATCATAGACTTTGGCAGCGTACCCAAGAACAAGTTTTCTTGGTTAGAAACACGTGTTCCTCCAGGTATAGAGAATTTTTTTATACATACTCTGTCAATTGGGTATTTTGCTGTTGTTGACAACAACGCCTGTGCATGACCCAGTCTTACAGGCGGTGATACTGTCACCTTTTTCACAAATAAAGATGCTGTGAGTATGTTAATTTGTATGCTACCGCATCATTACGCATTAGACAGAAATCGTCTTTACTACGAGTCATACGAACTTTATCAACACCGCTAAGCATCAATTTCTGCTGAAAAAATATATCGCTATGAATGGGGGCCAATAATTCAACTACATTGCTAGCGTTTGTGTACGTAGCCCTCTCTCTCAATCCACTATTGTTCCTTGCAGGGTTTGTCTCATCCATATGTCCAGCCGTATCCTGGTAAAAGAGCCCCGCAGAAAAAACAGTTTCCAAGGTATCTCGGCCATAGTTAGCCAAGCACTCTATGATACTACGGTATGGATAGGTACTTGAACTCTGTGATATAAGTCTGTCACCGAGAGACACAGCGACCTGTGAAAATATGGTGGCTCCCGGATAGTTTATCAAACCCACAGCAGCACCGTCATCAATGTCGCTTCCGTCTGGATTTGTGATTTTAAGACGTAGATACAACAAAGTGTTATTCAGATCCGTATAATCTTCACCATGTCCGGCTATGAAAAACTCCAAAGGGCCTGTGTCAGATATCGCCGAAACCGGTGGAATTTCCACGCTCCGACTTAATACACTCCTCAGACATGCGATGCAGCAGTGCCATGATCAGAAAATAGTGTTAGCTGCTTTTTTACAGGACGGCCTCCTCGTCCGTTTCCCCTTTCTCTTCTTTTTTGAAACTATTAGTTTTTTGGGGGCACGCTTGGTTTTCTTAGCAGATGGACCACGCCTCCTACCAGGGGGACGTTTCACAGATTTTCGAGCCATCACTAACATGCCTGAACCATCTTGGTTGTTCCCCATGGCATGGGACAGACCATTGCTCACAATATCACTGACAATATGTTTAGCAGCAGTTTTTAGATGCGGTTTGGCTATACTAAACCCCTTCTTAAAAAAATGGTATAGCCATTCTGAATAAATTTCTAAAAACCCCACCAAATCCAGCCCCATACATTGCAGGGCTCCCGGCATACCCCGGCATGCCCCCGCCGGCTTGATTTTGGTAGTAAGATACATAGCGCTCAGGGTCCATGGCGTGTATGTTAAAAGATTCCATTTAAAATACTATTGCTTGTTTTACAGGCCTAAAGTGTAGTTTCACAACCACTTTACCGTAGGAAAAATCAATGTACTGGTTCTGATCAGTTTTAACCTCAATAGCTATATCATTAATGTGTGTCTTAGTTGTTGACACGTAGTGTGGCTTGTTGTATCTAATAGTGACAATGTCGTGATGGTTCCCTGTTATATGTACACATCTCAACAGGGGTACAAAACAGTCTCCAACTGATTGGAAATCAATGATGTTCTAGAATCACCTGATGTTCTAGAATCACATTCTAGAATCACCCCTGGTTTAAAACCTAAGATGATAGCAAGTTTCCCATAAAATGTCACCCCCACAGCGGCTTGTGTCTTAATAAAAACCCTGTGTCTTATTTGGTCATAACCAAGAGCTGTTGATAGTTCGACTAAGTGTGTATTAATCTCACCAATCAGGGTCGGTATGTTGTTATAATACCCGGTAGGCAGCGTTATTTGGTTGTTTTTTCCAGATTTTTTTATCAAACACGACAAACGTAGCATCTGCATCACCAAAGGTGTTCCATGTTCGTGGGTATTGAATCTCTATAATACCCACTTCCCAGTCACCTTTTAAATCTAACGGCTTGCTTAGTTTGGTTCTATAGTTAGAAATTTGATTATTAGGGTACACAGATGTTGACGAATTACACGGCAACGTGACACAAAAACCACTCTCACCCATATTGTTGTTTTGTGCGAATGAACAGTTTCACAAAGCGCACAGATTTTAAGGCGTTTGTATGTCCACAACATCATTTTCAGGAATCCAACTGTTGAATTTTGATGGCCAACCTAACCATTTTACTAAAACTAATATTTTTTTACCCTGTTTCTTTTTATCTAAAATTCTCAACTTTAAATGTTTTATCTTTAGGCAAGTGTATTTTTTGCAGCTCTTCTTCATAAAAGCATCCTTGTATAATAATCACCATCATAATCTTTTAACCTATAAACTGGGGGTTGTCTATGGATACACTCTGATATGGTAAAAAATTCGTGTGTAATTTTCCTCGTATCCCTTTGTAAACGGACCCCTGACTTTAGAAATCCGCACAACATCACCAAGCCTATACCTAAAGACAGGTTTCTGTTCTAGTTTGTTTTTCACACCATACAGTGTTTTAAAAACCGTAGATTCATTTTCTTTGGTTACATCAGCAGGTTTCATTTTGATACTACGGTGGTAACTATTGTTGTACCCACTCATCAAGTCTTGTAAAACATTGACGTACCTTTTTGAATTTGCTGCTGTTAGATAGCGCCACATCCGACTTTTTAGAGTTCTATTAAATTGCTCTATGACGCTTGCTTTTAGCTCGCTACCCGTGGCAAAATGTGTAATTCTATGTTGCGAAATAATATTTTGAAAATGTTTGTTGAAAAACTCTTTACCCCTGTCAGTCTGCAACTTTTTAGGAATTCTACCTTCCGTTAGAATGGATGCAAAAGCATTAGCAACCTCCAAACCGGATTTATTTTTTAACAATCGGACCCATGCATATTTACTTAACACATCTATACAGGTCAACATAAATTTGTATCCATCATTCTCCTTAGAATACGTGCTCATATCAACAAGATCAGCTTGGAATTGTGAGTCAATACCGTACACTATTACTCGGTTTCTTTTGTAATTGTGACGTATGGGTTTGTGAAGTGTGTATGCATCCTCGCCTGCTAACCAGTCTGAAACCTCTTGATCAGATAAACGCATACCAGTATCCTCGAAAACACATCGTTTCAAACGATTTTTACCACCTAATGAGCCAGCGCTAGAAGGCGTGTAATAAGCCGTTTTCAGAAGATCCGACATGTTGATAGACTGTGTTTGCTGAAAAGAATGACCCTGGAAATGTTTGACACGCTATTTTATTCACAACTCACTGTGCATCAATGTAATCCAGAAATTGTACACATACATCAACATTTCTTTCAAGCAAATATTCAACAAGTGTTTCAACCACTTTACAAACATTAATCGGTTTCTTTGTTAAAAGTTGCATCACACAAATATCTAGTATGTATGTACACAAACATAGTACATGGCCGACTCGCACTGTCTTAGGCATAAGGGACAGAATCTTACCGATTGTCACATGGAATGGCTCATTATTTTCTATACGTATCAAATTGTACCAGTCATCTGATACTGGTTTCACAATACCCATCTGTTTCTTAAAATTTTGCAAACGTTTAGCTTTAACAACATGTGCACTACTGAAATGTGTTAAATCAACATCGCTGTCCTCAATACATTTATACAACAAATTTGTCGTTTCAAACTTTACGCGATATTTCAACACACTGTCTGACAGACGTCGAACCCCGCAAACATTACCCATTCTGTCAGTGATTGGACCAGATTTCCAACAGTCAACAGCATCAGAAACAAACTGATCGGATATGTGATCACGTAGACTTTCCCTCATTTCCTGCAGTTTTTCCACAATATACGGCTCATTCTGTAGTTCACAGACAAGGGTTTCAGCACATCCTTGAATTTTTAGAAAAGGTAGCTGTATCCCAAAACACTTCAAAAGTCCTGCTATGGCATGTTTCAACTCAGGCGTGAACAATAAACGTGTTATATCATTGTAGTACTTTTCGAAGAAGAAGATGTCCGGCTCAAACAAACACGAATGCCGAAGCTGACTGGGGTGATCCACTTCACATCCAAGACAAGTTTCCTTGAGTTTGTTGTGTATAATGTGCTGTAGAATCACTACGACAGCAGACTTTATAAGCTTTAAACCCGTGGCGCATACTTGACCATCCACGTCGTCCGGTTTTGTTTGTACAGTTTTGACTTCAGGAGCTTCAACCAATGTTTCGTCATCTTCAATGCCGGCTGGCAATGTCTGGTATCTAGACTCCACTGGCAGCTCTGGCGAATAATAGTTTGGTGGTAGGTATGTCAAATTCATACCCCCAAAATCCTCACAAAGCCGATCCAACCAGCTGTTGTCCCATATTGTTGTAAACGGCATCGACCGCTCGTCGTCGTAGACCATTGCATCGTCTGTGTTAACATCATGACCAGTGATGGTCGTAGTGCTGTCCACAGACCTCGTGTCACACATCGGCGTCTCTTCGTGGTTGTAGACCGCGATGCCACCGTCAGTTTTGGCAGTGTCTGCTGGAGAAAACTTCTTATACATTTCACCTTGAGTGTTAAGGGCTGTCTTGTCGCCAAATACCCGAAGTGTAGAATGATTTCCTTTTAACAGGTTTTCAGAAGAAGGCGGTTGTGCTGTATGCACCTCCCCACAAACGTCATAGGCCTGAGAATTGTAGAGGTTAATTTTAACACTCTTATACTGTTTTTGAGAGTCGCTAGTAAACGCTTGGTTGTAGATTCTCTTTCTTGGCGCAAAACACAAAGTTATCAGAGCTATGTGCTCTAAAGGCTGGAGTGAATGTAGAAGACATGATTTATTTTCTGTAGTTAAAACACACTTAACTTGGTAAAGAAAATGTTTAAATACTACATATACTGATGTCCCCGCCCCCCAAACAAGAACCCCACCCACTGTCACACCAACGCGCTGTAACAAGCCAGGTGTTCTTAGGAGTGGGTGAATGTGGACGGGGGTCGTCTGGTGAGGGGGGTTGCTGGTGGGGTAATAAACATGTCAGCCTGTCAATCAGACATGTCCCAAGCCTTGTCAGTCAGCATGCCATAAAGTAAACCATAAATCAAAAGATCATAAATCAAGCCATAAATCAGGGGTCATAAATCAAATTGTGACAGACTGTGTATGGTAAATACTACTGCTGACTCATCAACATGATGACAGAGTTCAAAGGGGTCATAAAAAAGCAGCGTAGGACTCCAACTGAAGTGCACCAACTGAAAGTTGGAGGTAAAGGAAGGACAAGCCATTGGAAAGTCAGTGCTCCTGAAATGCAGGACACGTGCAAAGGAGGAAATCCCAAAAGTTCTAAGTGAGTAATAACATTTGCAAAATGAATTTTTTTAAACAAAACAAAACAAAAAAAATCTATTTTAAATGATGCATTATTTCATTCTTGCTTGTTACGTGCAACAAGTGCACATGTGCTTTGTCTTTTGCTCCCCTGTGTCCCTCTCGTAATAAATATCCTTTTTTTACCACCAATTGTTGTCCTCCTACTTCCTCCTTCATCACATGCATTATTGTTACTCCTCCTCACCCCTAGACAAAAGGGGAGGAGCATAACAATGCTTTTATATAGGCCGACTGAAAGAGGGAAAAACAACAGAGCTCCAGAGGATGATCTATGGATACATCACAGCATACATGGCCAGCATCTATGGACACAGAACTGGCGTCTTCATGAACCTTAAGGTCAAGGAGGTGCAAAACGCCAAGCGTGATGCAGAAAAAAACTTGTACCTCGTCAATGTGATTCTTTTCACTTAATAGAATGCTTAATGTGCAAACAACAACATCACAATCATAAATAGTTTTGTTATTTTGTTTCCCAAACAGGTGGAAAACCACAAAACAGAACAAATGAAGCATTTGGTCTGGCACAGCTCCTCCTGACACCAGAGGAGTACGGGTGGATGGAGGAATATTTAGCAATCAGAGGGGAGCTGCTGGGGTCCATCCAATCGGACTACTCTTTTTCCACGGCCACCCCGAATTCCTGCAAAAATGTAAATGAATACCTCCAGGATGTGTGGAAAACAACGGGTCTCCCGGGTGAACCAAACTTCACAGACATCAGGAGCTCCATCGCCACCCACGTAAGTGTTCTGTTAAGCACAAGTTTCCCACCTTTTTTTTCTTCACAGTGGCCTAATGGCAAGAAATGCCCTCAAACCAGACGAAAGGCCAACGGTGGCTCAATTCATGTGCCACGACACTTCTACGGCAAACAAATATTACGTGTTAAACCTCAACACCAAAGAAGCGTCTGAAAGAAGATTTTTGAGGAACATCTACAGGTGGCTGAGGGAGAGGAAGAACCCTTTCAAGCGTCAGCAGTGCCACCAACAGCAAAAAGAACTCGGAAAAGAAAAAACCTTGTTCCACAGAAAAGGACAAAAAGGCCAAGTCGAGCACTGATGACGACGAAGAGGTTCCATACATCTATCACATCTATCACCTCTTCCATCAACACTCTCTCTCCTCTTACTTCAAGGCCAGCAAAATCCTCTCCAGCCACCCCATGGCTGTCGGATGTTCTACGCAACAACCGTAGAGAGCTAAGGCTAGCCGAGAGGAAGTGGAAAAAATCTCAATACTCAGACCTCTGCTCTTACCAATCTCTCCTATCCCGATTTTCAACAGAGGTAACTGCTGCAAAATCCTCTTTCTACAAAAGGAAACTGGAAGAATCAGCATCTGACCCTCGCAAACTCTTCACCATCTTCTCATCTCTTCTAAACCCTCCCACTCCTCAACCTCCCACAACCCTCTCCCCGGATGATTTTGTCAACTCCTTTGAGGAGAAAGTAGCAAATATCCGCCAATCCTTTCCTCCTGCCTCTACCCTTCCCACCAAGCTCTATCTTCCACATTCTACCTCTCTGTCTCAATTCTCTCTGCTTTCCACAGATGAAATCCTTCATCTTCTACATTCTAACAATCCAACCACTTGCCCACTTGACCCTTTACCATCTTCCCTCTTTCAGACAATTGCTCCTGACCTCCTTCCGTTCATCACTCACATCATTAACACCTCTCTATCATCTGGTCATGTTCCATCAACTTTTAAGACTGCCAGAGTGGTTCCTATCTTGAAGAAACCAACTCTAGACAGCTTGGACGTTGGCAACTACAGGCCAGTTTCTCTCCTCTCTTTCCTTTCCAAAGTCCTTGAGCGTGCTGTCTACAACCAACTTTCTCTCTCTCTCACTCAGAACAATCTTCAGGATCCAAACCAGTCTGGCTTCAAACCTGCACATTCTACTGAAACTGCCCTCATTGCAGTTACAGAGAAGCTTCATGCAGCAAAAGCTACTAACCTGTCATCTGTTCTGATTCTGCTTGATCTCTCTGCTGCTTTCGACACGGTCAACCACAGCATTCTCCTTTCCATCCTCACCAGCCTTGGAATCACTGGCTCTAAATGGCAGTGGTTTGCGTCGTACCTGGAGGACCGTTCCGACCAGGTAACTTGGCAAGGGGCAACATCTGCTCCATGCAGACTCTCCACTGGGGTTCCACAAGGCTCGGTGCTTGGTCCTCTTCTTTTCTCACTCGATACTCGCTCTCTGGGTGAAATAATATCTTCTCATGGATTCTCATACCACTGCTATGCTGATGACACCCAACTAATCCTTTCATTTCCTCCTTCCGACACTCAGGTTTCATCCCGCATCTCAGCATGTCTCAATGATGTCTCGATGTGGATGAGTTCTCATCACCTAAAACTCAACCCCAGCAAGACTGACCTTCTGTTCATCCCAGGAACTACAAGCCCTCACAACAATCTCTCCATCTCTTTCGACAACTCACTGGTCACTCCATCGGCAGAAGCAAGAAGCCTCGGTGTAGTAATGGATGACCAGTTATCATTCTCGAGCCATATTGCAAATCTGTCTCGGTGCTGCAGATTTCTCCTGTACAACATCCGAAGAATTCGACCGTTTCTGTCTCAGGATGCCACTCAGGTGCTTGTGCAGTCTCTTGTCATCTCAAGACTTGACTACTGCAACTCTCTACTGGCTGGTCTTCCACTGCGAGCCACCAAACCACTACAGTTAATTCAGAACGCGGCAGCACGACTCGTCTTCAATCTTCCGAAGTTCAGTCATGTGACTCCTTTGCTGCGTTCCCTCCACTGGCTTCCTGTTGCCGCCCGCATCCGATTCAAAACCCTGACGCTGGCGTACAAGGCAAAAAACGGACCAGCACCTTCATACCTGATGGCGGTGGTCAAAGCCAGATCTGCACCAAGAGCTCTTAGAGCTTCCAGTACGGCTCGGCTCGAACCTCCATCACTCAAAACACAAAGAAAACAGACATCCAGACTCTTCTCTGTGCTGCACCAAGGTGGTGGACTGAACTTCCACTGGATGTCAGAACAGCAGAGTCACTCACGGTCTTCAAACGTCGACTGAAGACACATCTTTTCAAAGAGTTCCTAAACTAATAATAAAATAAAAAAAAATAATAAAAAAAAAGGTTCCTAGGGTTCTTAACATGATTAAGCTCTATGTATCTCTTGATCCTAGTCTACAAACTAGCTTTGGATATCTTAAGTAACTTTGAAGCACTGTTGTAAGTCGCTCTGGATAAGGGCGTCTGCTAAATACCATAAATGTAAATGTAAATGTAAAGTGGCACTCCCCCTGAGGAGGTTTGTTAAAATTCTGCATTGTTTATCAATATCAGGTTCTACATTTTTGTAGTTCAGGATTAACAGCTTACTAACCTTGATCCTCCTGTTTTTGTTATCTTGTTTAAGTCAGGAGACACCAGTCCAGACCCAGATATACCCTCAACCCCTGAAGCTTTGCACTCCAAGCGCAAGACCAAGCGCACAATGCCAAAAAGCCCATATGTGGTGCTAAAAAAAAACAGCGCCTTTCCCCTCTGAAAGTAAAAAAGCTTGTGGAAATTGCCAAGCAAGGAAAACAAAGAAAAAGTAGGGCAGCGAAAAGATCCCTGCTGCAACATTTGAACGACAAAAAAAGTTCTTGGTTTGTTTAAAATTTGTGACTTTTACTTTGTATTTTTAATAATCTTAATGTTTGTTTAATTGGTTTTAATATTTTGTGAATTTGATTTATTTGGTTTAGTTTACCAATATATCTATCAAAATATCTTCTAAATATTTTCTGTAAATAGTTTAATAGTTAAAATAGTTCTGTAATGTTTTAATTTGTTTTGTGAATTTTATTTATTTTGTTAGTAGTTATTTAAAAAAAGTTTAGTTTACAAAAATATCTTCTATATATCTGAAAAACATAACGTCTAATCTATTTTTTGTGTGAATTTGTGAACATATATATATATATATATATATATATGTTTGGGTCATTTAAATTGTATATATTTTATGGGAATTTGTATGTGATCTAAAAATAAACAGTTAAAAATATAATTTCTTGTTTTTTTTCTCATTTCTAAGAGCTAAGGTTCACTTAGATATAACCATAGTTGTAGAATAATGATTCATCCAGTTCCAATGTGGGATGGTGTCCAAATCCAGGCACACCATCGGCCCGTCTCTCCCGCTCCGTCGGGGAGGTGGAGCTAGAGCGTACGCGATGGTACCCTCCAACTCCACGTGGTACACAACATCCTAGCTTGCTAGGATGGCTAAGTGAGGCCATTTGAACGCATCCTGCCAACTCTCACTTGAGAGTTGGTGGTGAATTCATACTTGAAAGGGACCCCAGGAACGGGGGGTTTCCTCACATGTTTTGAACGCTAACCTGCCAACCTTGCAGGACGATTCGAGGAGTCTCAAATCAGGAGGTTGGCGGAGAGAATATCTCACCGCTAGTGGGCAATGGGTAAGAGGGAGCCCACGGGGAAACACCTGACACCATAACTCTCAGGGTAGTATGGCCGTAAGAAACTTTCTGGTGATTGCAGTTGGTCAGTAATACGGGTGACGGAAGTCCGAGTGTCTTCCTGATCTGCTGTAGTCATTTGGTTAGGTTATTGTCAGGGTGTGTGACCCGAATTGCCAAAAAATGGAGAGCGAGCAATTTCTTACATCCGGCCCTGCCGGGACCCGAAACCCCGATGCCGCAGTTGGAGGGGTAACTCATCCCTCAGGCTGTAATGTCGCGGGACCTTCTGACCTGAGAGGGGTAGGGAGTGGTTGGTCCGGGGATCAGACGCTTGATGGGAATATCCACAGCCTCAATGTAAGGGATGGCAACGCATATAACCAGCCGGGACCAGGAGAACTGGCCCTCCCTAGCCCGAACACCACCACCATGGATAGTAGGGCTTACTCACGGACCCGACTCTTAGTATTGTTGTGGACTTATCGGATCCCAACATACTCTGCGATCTTTGTGGCGTGCAGGTGGGCACTGTTCAACGGGCGGCAAGGCACTTTGCCAAACGTCATAGTAAGGTGTCCATCTCGTACAGATGTCGCCGATGCGGAAACGTTTCCTCTAACCACCACTCAGTGGCCTGCCATGTCCCTAAGTGTCCGGGAGTGCAACCGGCTGCTGATACGGTGGGTTGCAGTCACTTCTGCGATAATTGTGAAGCTCGCTTCCCAACGCGGAGGGACCTGAGTACGCACCGGCGCATAGTCTACGGGAAGGTCCCAGAATGTAGGATGGCTGGGGCGCGTGCCCCAGCGGAAAGGGAAGCAGTCAAGCGACGGAGGGCTGATGAGGAAGGAGCTGGCAAAGATATTGAGGACTTTGTCAAAGAGCACAGGACTGATCGGGAACCTGGCTCTGTCTCCCAATAAGAGACGAAAGGGCACTGAATGTAGTTCGGACACGAGTACTGAGGGTCAGGAGTCTGAGCCTGTATTGAGAGTCCCGGTGACTGGTCTCCTGGGGCCGTTTTTCAAAACGTATGAGATAATTAAATCAATCTAGTTGGATGACCTTTGAAAAATGTTTTTTTTAAAAACAGATAATGGGTTATTTCATCCTGAAGATTTGGATCTGGATTTCATAATCCAAATTGAACCTTCATTCAGGATAAAATGCTTCATCTCAGTATTTCGAAACTTTAAGTAGAAATCTTGGATACTTTTGATACCAAATAACAGGATTATTTTTATCCCACCTTGAGAGGTGGATTCAAACTGAATTAACAGAGTTGAGGACACACTTTGCACAGACATTACTTCAAAATGAATGTAAATGTGATTGAAAACACACTTAGACAGGGTAAACATGTTTTATAGCTTTTAAACATCTTTTCTACCTTTATTCAAATATATTGGCAAAAAAATAAACATTTGTGCATAATTTTATTTGTTTGCGTTTAACAGAAAATCAGTTCAGCAAGATCTAATAGTATACATATTCATTTTCACTTAAAGAAAGTATATTTTCAAAGAAAATGCCAAAAGGTCAGTTGAAGGTCTTTAGTCTTCATCAGAAATAACAAGCCAGCTTCTTTTATTTTGTTTTTAAGGAGGACAATTCGAAATTTAGTCTCTTTCTGCTGAAGCAATGTTAACTTTAACTGCTCTTCAGCTAGCTGTGTGTGTGTCTTTGCTCTTTCAGTTTCCATCCTCAAAAGTTCTTCATAGTCATCACTGTCTTTCAAACCACGCTTTCTTCTTGATTTGGAGGTTTCAGAAGTTTGTGCATCTGCTGACTGTTGTGGTTCATTACAAATGACATCTCCAGGCTCAGTCTCCACAGGGGTAAGGATTACCCATTGGCTCTCTGAGGCCAAGTTCAGAGGTTCACAATTCCCACTGTCATTTTCTGTATTGGTAGGTCCTGATTAACCCTCTGTAGCAGGCAAAATTCCATGTAAAGCCTGAGATTTTGGTCCGCCAATGATATCCAGGATTGCATCAGTAAATTCCCCTCGTTTGTAGAGCTTGTTCCCAGTTGAGGGTGTTTTGCTTCGGAGTTGTCTTTACAGGCTTTCTGCTTTAAGTTTTTCCATTCTAGTTTGACTTGCTCGACAGTTCTTAACTGGCCACTGCCAGTGGCATTAACTCTGTCTGTGATTGCAGCCCAAACACTTTGTTTCATTTTGCTTGTCAAAGCACTACCTTGCCCTGGGGTGCTAAATGTACCCATTATAGTTGGGTAATTTATACGCACACCTTCCAGTAGTGCGTTTGTCTCTGTTAGAGTGAAGTTTGTTCCTTTTGCTTTGGTTTCTGATTGCTCCATATTGTCCTTGCACTGCGCCACAGGTTCCCTTTTTAAATGAAGCAGGTCCAATTGCATTCAGGTGTGCAATTAGGGGGAGTAATTATTTGCCTTTTAAATATGCTACTCTGCAAGAGCCAGGAGTTCTTTCATAATGACATCCATTGTGCACTCGCGCCAACAACGCAGAAGGATGTATCGACAGAGGGCTTACAATAAACGCCCAAGCCTATTGGAAGATTACCCAGATGATGCACGGTTTAGATTCGGACGTGAAGATATTTTGTTCATCAGCAATTTACCTAGATCACATTTAGAAAGTGCCACTCTAAGAAGCCAAGCCTTGACTGTGGAAGAACAAGTCCTAATCGCTTTGCGGTTCTATGCAAGTGGAGCATTCTATCAAGTTATTGGAGATGGTATGTGTGTCACAAAATCCACAGTATGCACGGTCATTCATAGAGTTTCGTCTGCCTTGTCCAGACTTCTGAACCAGTTTGTTGCATTTCCTGAGAATCCAGAACAGCTCAACAAGATCAAACAGGATTTTTTCTCCTTGAGTAAAATGCCAAACACTATTGGGGTAATAGACTGTACCCATGTTTACATTCAGGCCCCACATGAGAGAGAATGGGAGTTTGTAAACAGAAAGGGACGACATAGCATTAATGTTCAACTTGTAGGAGATGCTGACCTAATCGTTACAAACTGTGTTGTGAGATGGTCAGGATCAGTGCATGATGCACGAATCCTTAAGGAGAGCAATTTTTTCAAGAACTTCCAGCAAAAGCCCTCAAGTGGCATCATACTTGGTGACAGTGGTTACCCACTCTTAACATGGTTAATGACACCTTTTGCAACAGTGAACACAGATTCAGAGTTGAGCTTTAACCGGGCCCATGCAACAGCAAGAGGGACAATTGAAAGATTAAATGGAGTCCTGAAAAGACGCTTTGCTTGCTTGAACTACCTACGTGTTGAGCCAAAGCAAGCATGCAACATCTGTGCCTGCATTGTTCTTCACAACATAGCACGAGCACGCAAAGTCCCTCTCTACAATGATGGACAGTCGGCTCTTCCTCAGCCCCAAGATGCAGGTTTTAACTTGAAGCAACCACCTCTTCAGCCTGATGGACTAGCTGGACGGGCAATGAGGAATGCCATGTTAAACCTTTATTTCTCTTGTGATAATTGAATTTTTTTTTTCAACCAATTGTGTTGTGTTTAAAATGTCTCCTAAAATAGACATTCTCTCTTAAAGTGGTTTATTAAAGATATCTTTCCCACCAACAGAAAATGCTAAAACCATTTGTCCAGCAGATGGCCACAGAGGGGTTTTAAAAGAATGGAAAATCCAGATCTAGAAATCCTTATCCTGTGATACCTGGATCAATTCTATCCAGTCTGAATGTGTTTTAAAAACGTGTACAAAACCTGTGAGCTCATTTTGATATTTGATATGAAACGGGGGGATTTGAAGAATTGAATCAGGATTAAAAGTTTTGAAAAACCGGGCCCTGGAGATATACAGGGGATTGGCAGCGGAGATGATCGATGTGGCCAGATCCTCCAAAGACCTACATATCTCAGTCCTCAAACTATGGCTTGAGGGTGCAGCAGAGTGGCCCGCTCGATTAGAAACTGCAGCCCGATCCATACTTCGACTGCTCGGGGGAGGTTCCTGACGGAGAGAGACACTGATAAAAGCCCCTTTGAATCGGCTCTCACGGCGACTGAGGTATTGGAAAACCTTCGAGCCATGTCGAGCGATTCCGCACCAGGCCTAGACGGTATTAAAAAGCAGTTCTTGCTCGACTGGGATGCAGAGTGCGAGATGGTCACACGGATGTTCAACGTGTGGATGTTCACTGGAGTCGTGCCGGTGTGCTTCAAGCAATGTCGAACGGTGCTGATACCCAAGACTGGGGACGGGGCGGCGATGGAGATCGGCAGTTGGCGGCCGATCACCATTGGTTCCACAGTCTTGAGACTCTTCACTAAGGTGATCCACAGTAGACTCGTTAGAGGGTGCTCAGTTCACTGCAGTCAGAGGGGGTTTATCAACACCCCCGGCTGTTCTGAGAACATTGAGGTTCTGCAAGGCCTCATAAGACGGAGCAAAGAAGAGTACAGCCCACTTGCAGCAGTATTTGTTGACATAGCTAAAGCATTCAACTCTCTCATGAACATATCTGGTATGTTCTACAGGAGAGAGGAGTGGATATCCACACAATAGGAGTTATTCGCAGCTCCTATTAACAAAGTGTGACCACCATTATAATCGGAGACCAGTCCACCTCCAAGATTTCTCTCAGAGTTGGTGTCAAGCAGGGAGACTTCTTGTCACCATTGCTCTTCAATCTGGCAATGAACGCCCTCATTGCCTACCTTGAGACCCACGGACAGGGGTTCAGTGTGGACACAACGCTTTCAGTGTTGGCGATCACAGATTTGGTGGTTGTATCTGACTCATGGCAGGGCATGGCCTCCAACCTGAAAATCCTTGAGGATTTCTGCCGGCGCGGGGGGCTGAGGCTTCAGCCTTCTAAGTGTTCTGGCTTCATGATGTCCTATAAGTCCAAGGCAAGGTGCCTCAATGACTGCCCGCCATGGAGAGGGGTGGCTCTCCATATGACATGTCCCGGTGAGGCAGTGAGGTACCTGGGCATTTCGATGTCGCCCTGGCTGGGACTGATAAGGCCAGACATTGTCGGTAAGATTTCTGATTGGGTGAGCAGGATTGGTTAGGCCAAGCTCAAGCAGACACAGAAGGTCTCCATTCTGACTAGGCCTGGTAGAACACGGGTCATATACTCGGCCACTTACTGTGGCCTTGGTTTAGCTACTCACCGCACACCGCGAACAGGATAATCAGGAAGGCTGTAAAGTGTACCGAGGTCAAATTCCTTGTGTATGTTAAAATATACTATATAATAATATAATATGAACTGAGATGGCTGCATCTTCCTATGTTGACCTGTGACGGGCTCTTGTATGCACATAACTGGGTTGGTGGCCTGGGGGTGCAGAAATTAGCGACTCATTCCGTCCATCCAGGCCAGGCGGCTGTTTTGACCAGAAAGCTCATGAGCACAGAGAAAGTGTACACAAAGTTCAAAGCTGTATGTAAGAGGACTGGAGAATGATCGTTGACTCCCTCGGGGTGGGTTTGGTCGAGTACTTCGGGTTCCCTGTGGGAGCTAGAGGGCTCTGGCCGCTCTCTAACGAGGTGCTGCTCAAGACTCTGGGTCTTCCCTCTACGAGGAGGAAGACATTTTCCAGACTGATCAGTAGAAGGACCCTACTGTACTCCTTGGATTTACTTGGGACTTCAATGCAGCTCTGCAATACTCTTCTTTCCTCACTAAAGTTTTTGGAAAGAATATGAGTATTAAATATATTTATCCCGAAGGTGACAGCCCAGACGGGCATACAAGACGGCTACAAAGAACCTGTCTGATGCAGAAAAGTCCAAGGTGGCAGGCTACCTCACGCACACCTCGGCCACTGCAGAGAAGCACTACTGGTTGAAGGAGATTAGCTCAACGGTGGATGCTTGCTTGATACTCAAGAGCCTCTGTGGTGATTCAGAGTAAGTATTTCTTTATGTTTTCACTAGGATTTTCTTGCATGGTTATATTTCAAAGTTTTATATTTTTTCGGTTTTCTGTCCTCATTTTCTCTCATTTCCTCTACTTCTAGTGGTGAGTGGAGTGACCTCACTGCTATTGGTTCCTCATCCTATTTGAGCAACCAAGCTGCATACAACAGGTTTGGCAGGGGTACATGAACGCTATTGCTACGATCGCTGGCATAGTGATCAGCTCCAGAATCAGATGCAGCAAGTTCTAGGTGAGTCTTTAGGGATTTATCTCTTACCCTAGTCTTATCAACTCTAATACCTTGAATACACAATATATTAGTTATATTTGAATTTACTGACTATTATTATTATTTTTTTACTTTCTTCACAGAGAACTTTGCCTGTAGACTGCCCTCTGAATCCAGAATGAAGGCCTGGATTGAGAAGAAAGGGGTGGTCTGCAAACATTCCAGATGCTGCAACCACTGTCCAGCAGTGGAAGCCATCTGGGGCATCGACACAGCGATGGACAGTGCTGAGCTGCAGAGGTTTTGCAGAACGCAGAAGAAATGGAAGGGACTCACAGTGGCAGAGATAGAGGGGAAGGGTAGGGGGATGTTGGTTACAAGGCTTTTTGCCTTTGGGAAAGTTGTTTGGGATTACCACGGTAAAGTGGTGTCTAGACAGGAGGGCTTAGCGACCCACAGTTCGACAGTAGAGACGGAGAGTGGATACATGTTTTATTATAATTCTGGACAGGAAGCCAGGTGTGTTAATGCTCATGGAGGAGTGTCGGTGCCATCCAGGAATGCGCATATTTGGCCAGCTAAATAACCACTCCTCAAAGAAGGCCAAACTAAGGCCTAGATTATACAGTGTAGATGGCAAGGACGTAATCCTCTTCATCGCCATAAGCAACATTAAAGTAAATGAGGAGCTCCTGTTCGATTACAGCATCAACAGAAAGTCCTTTGCTGGGGAGGGTTTAGGACCAGCAGACTGCAAGACAGCTCCATCCATCAGGCTGTGAGGATGCTGAACTCTTCCTGCTCTTCCCCCCATCCCAATCCTGCCCCCAGCACACACTCACTCAGCATCCTGACCCCTCCCATCAACACAGTACTGAAACTCTGTACTAGAACACACACAGTACTTGAACTTTTCTAATGGACCTGCACTACACACCCAATACCTGCACTACTGCTACACTCGCACGGTCACACACACTTTAATTCCCCAAAAACTGTGAACTTTAAGAACTTTACGCACTCATTCATTTTACCAGCCTTAAGCTATATACCATATTTGCACTACTGTTATACGGGTTATATTTATACTGTCATTCCATCTCAATCACCATCAATATTTCACTTTTGTCTTCAGTCTTACGTATGCCTTTGTGTTCTTGTTGTATTGTACATAGTGTCTCCCACTCTTTTATATTATATATCTTATTTCTTTTTATTTATATTTATATATCTTGTTTCTCCCCCACCACTCCTGCACCTTGTTTTTGTCTCATGTATGTCTATTTGTGTCCCTGCTGTATTGTACACAGTGTCTCCCATTCTATTTTATTATATCTATTATCTGTACCTGCTGTAAAATTGGGAAGAAGAGTAACAATTGCAATTCTCTGTATGTCCTGTACATATGCAGTATTGACAATAAAACTACTTGACTTTAGATATAATTTGGCTGTGGTCCCTGCAGCAAAAATCTAAATTGCATTATAAATGTAAATATATATGTAACTGTAGATACTGTAAATATTAGGGTTAGGTTATGGATAAGATTAGGATTAGTAATATGCTGCAATGTGAAATATATGTTCACAACAATGTGAAATATATGTTCTGCAACTTCTGCAAAACTTCTTCAAAAAAAATGTTAATAAAGCAACTGTTTGCTGATATTTGTCTGGTTTTGTTTGTTCTTTAACATGCAAGCAGCAAGGTCTAGTCTGTTCTAACCAATAAAAGGCAAGACCTGTAAATAAAGCATCATTATTAATTTGCGGTTTGTGCAGAGAAGTAAGGGTTATAATTCTGATCAAGTAGCCAGATGTATTAACGCTAATGGAGGGGTTTTGTTAAAAAAAACTGATCAGAAAGAACAAAAAGCCAAGAAAAAAGGTAAAGTGTGTGCAGTCTTATTTATATATGCCATGTGTTTCTCCCTCATTCATACCCGGACTTGACAAAGTTTCTTCTCCATAGAACACGATTCTGACTCAGGACTGTGCTCGACTGTCTCTAAACCCGAGATTACACTCAGCTTAGCTTAAACTGAAGAGAGGGAGGAGGCTGCATGTGATTTAATAGGTAGTGATATACTGTATGTGGTGACCAGGACACTGTTCACCATGGAACTCCCAATGACCGTCTGATGATAGAGTGATATAAAGATAAATAAATCTCATTTTTTATTCTCAACTGGATTATAGACTGAACTCCATTAGAGACTCTGCTGTTAAAGAGCACAGAGTTACTCAGTTTATACTGAGAGAAATAAAGTCTGGTTCTGATCACAGTAAGAAGAGTTTGGGCAGTAAATCAGATTTTATAGAGTTTCTGTTGATGTGTGAACACAGTCATTAGCACAGCTTCTTTATGCAGCGTGAACATCCCTCTGTCCATCTGCCCCAGTCCTGCCTTATATTCACCTTAACCACGCCCCCTCATTATCCTCTACACCTGTTGGTAATCTGTAACTCCGCCCACTCGTTACTGTTCCCAGGTGAGTGTTGTCTGTGTTTAGTCTATATATAGACCTTTTTCTCCTGTTTCTGATGAAATGTGTGTTAAAGTGGGTTTTGTTATTGGGGGATTTTGTTTGTTTATCTGAGTTTTATCAAATATTTTAGCTTTCTGAATCTTTCTCTCCTCAAAAAAGTCCTAATGCGTGGGATTCTAAACTCACCTGCACTGTTTAAGCTATGGCAAGATGCACACAAGCACAGCAACGACTCTTCCTAAGGGAATTACATGGTTTTAACGTAGATTTACAATTACGTTATTTAACATACTCTCTTACTCAGAACAATATCCAACTTCACTGTTTACTAATAAAATATCCTTAACTAGTCGAGACATGAACCTAAAGCTCCATCAGATCCTGTTAAGTCTCAGTACAGGTAGAAAAGGTAGTAAAGGTCAAGCTTTATGGGTAGAGTTGGGCCAATGGTCTAAAGCACCAGAACAAAAACAGCAGATGAATGGCAGATGTTTGTATTTAAATTTATTCACCTTTAATTTGCCACAACAGTGCAGAATATTTACAAATGCACTCAAAAGGAGAAAAATAAAGAAATAAACAGCCTTTCAACAGAGGAAAAGACTGACTGAAGTCATTTAAGTCTTAAACACAATCACATGCATCCCTCACACAGGTGTAGCTAGCGTCTGCTACCTATCAGGGAAGAAGAACCCTGTACCTCCATTTTTAGTATGTTAGAAATTCGGCCTTCAGGAACCAGGTGTCCGATTCAGGAGTCAGGAGACGGCTTCAGAGTTGACTTGAGTTTATTGACACACACAGAGAGTATGGGTACAGCTCACAGTCGATCAGAACCAATCTGACTAAAGATATTTTGAGGGGACATTATATACCTTTGAACACTGCAGGGAGGTCACTTTAATGGGGGTTTCAAACGATGAGGGTCCCTGCAGAGACAAATGGTCAGATAACAATCTGGGTCCCTGCAGAGATGAATGGTCAGAGATAGTGGAAGATTGACATCTCAAGTTTTGTAGCAGACATGATGGAGCCACAATTGGGGGAATAGGAGAGGGTGAAAGAGTTAAAGTATAATTTGTTATGGGCAGAATTCTATCAATTCCCCCTTTGATTCTCCCAAATGGAGAATCACACAACTACATTATTACTCAAAATTCGAAACATATGTACAATAAAAAGTCGAAAACTAAAGCAAACAATAAAAATGGCTATAACTGTGCAAAGTAGAACCAAGCCTATCTCTACAATGTTATGCCATAAAGGTCCAAGAAGTCCATATAGCCAAGTTTCAGAATTGTTCATTGTGGATACTTGGTCATGTAAATTTCGTAAGTCTGTGATTATGTTTGAGAGGTCTTCCTTAGGATTCATGACATCAGTGCAGCATTCAGGACCTACCACTGAGCAAGTTCCACCATGGCTGGATAGTAGATAGTCCAGAGCAATGCGGTTCTGCAGAATCATCATTCTGTGGGAAGCTAAGACAAGGCTGATGTTGTTTAAGGCGAAAACAGTGTCATTAATTAATTGATCCATTTGTCTTGAGAGGGTACGGATCTGATCCAGTGATTGCATGACACCATATGATGGAATTAGAGCTCCAAGAGTGCGAGACCACAGAGTCTGTTGACAGGTTAAACCAGGAATGCAGGTATTACTCTGGTCAGTACTGCCAGCTGTGAGTTGTAACTTCTCTTGTTTACTCCTCATGGATGGATACAGGTATGTGAGTGTGCATCTGCCATTAAACCTGGAGGGCAATTCAGACCATGCAGTAGTTCCACAGAGCCAGTATGTACCTACCGGAGCAGGTAGACGACATATCTGAGTCAAAGCGAGTAGATTATGCCAGTGAGCACCTTCTTTTACGCAGTCTTCATCATCAACAGGCCCCTGGAGAGTGATTTGAGAAGGCAGTTTTTGTGATATCCTGGATGAGTGTCTGTAAGCGGTGCCCTCATCATCTAAGGCATAGATTTCAGCACATGCTTGTTTGGGAATTTCACCTAGAGAAGGTGATTCACCTGTACTCTCAATACACCAGGGAAAATGACTGGGTGTGATAAGCTCTGTGACATTGGTTTTCGGAAGTGAGGTGGTGTTGCATGTGTTTTCACCAGGGACACAGCAGCTAGTGACCACTGGAACTGTGACGTTGTGACAGGAGACAATGTTAACTGGATTGCTATTATGTGATTGTAAGACAGAACATGTGTCACATTTGGAGATTGAATGTGCAGTCCATGAGATTCCTCCAGTTACGCTCACAGGTTGGGGAACACACATAGGCTGCTCTCCGAAAAGTTGAGTCCTTGTCAGTGAGAAGAGATGGGAAAAAACATTCTCTTTTGGGTTAATGCTTGGAACTTGGTTTCCCCCTTGGTTTATTTTTATGTCAGTATCTACATAAAGCTGATGATACCGAACATGTTCGCCACATTTGCATCTGTACGAGCCTTCATTTTCATACCTTATCTTGTTAAAGAATAAGGTGCCATTCTGGTTTAGAACAAATAGGTTATTTGTTCGTTGGTTCACCAGTACAAAGCCTGCTTTTACCCTAAAGCTCACTATTAGTGAACTTGGTCCTAATGTTTCTGATTCTTCATTGGTACAGAAGTGCCAGAGACATATAGTGTTTTCAGGCAAAGCTTGTTCATGAAGGGTGCAGGTCAGGGAGCTTGGGTGATTTGCTTTTGCATGGTGAAATGTCAAGTATTCAGTAGGCATGCGTGTGCAATCCCATGTATTTACACCATAGATCATTGCTATGATCATGCACATAATTGCATTCATGGTGTTCTGGTAGACTTCACAGTGTGGGTTGCTTGAAGTTGTCTTCAAGGTCTTGTCTTTGTCTTCAAAAAGCTACACAGATTTTCTTGGATTCCTCAGCTGTGCAGACTCTCTTGAAGGTTATCAGTTATGCAGATCTCTTGAAGATCCTCGGCTGTGCAGATGTCTTGAAGATCCTCTGCTGTGCAGATTTCCTGAAGATCCTCGGCTGTGCAGATTTCCTGAAGATCCTCGGCTGTGCAGATTTCCTGAAGATCCTCGGCTGTGCAAAGGGTAACCCCCATGAAAATAGAAATCATGGTTCTTCCTCGGGACTCTGTACAATTACCCACCTCTTCTTTTACTGACCCTCAAACTTATTTTTGTGGAGCAGGCACAACCTTACAATGTGAAACATGAATCCATGTTTTCTTTCCTTCACATTTCACTGCTGAATCAGTAATCAAAAGAACCTGATATGGACCATCCCATCTGGGTTCTAGAGATTGTTTATCATGTCTTCTCACCATGACCCATTGACCTGGAATAATTGTATGTCCACCTTCAGATGGTCTGCCCCAAGCGTTACTGACTTGATTCTGAGCTGCCTGTACTGCTTGTGTTAGTGTTTGACAGTAATTGAGGAGTGCATCTGACAATAAATGCACGTCTGCTTTGCGAAGATCGATCAGCCCTGGAACCAGCATTGGCCTACCTGTCACAACCTCATAAGGACTAAGTCCAACAGTTTTGTTGCTAGTTGCCCTAATACTGCACAGTACAGCAGGCAAGGATGCAGTCCATTTTACTCCCTGATTATGGAGTTTTGTAAGCCGTTCCTTGATGACACGGTTTGCACGCTCTACTTGCCCTGAGGCTTGTGGTCTGTACGGACAGTGAAGCTTCCAGTTCACCTGTAAAAGTTTACAAACTGCTTGTACTACCTGTCCGGTGAAATGAGTACCTTGATCAGACTCAATTTGTTCAGGAAGTCCCCATCTGGGAATAAAATCTTGCACTAGCATTTTAGCTGTATGCGTGGCAGTACCCTTAGAAGTTGGATAGGCCTCAATCCAACGAGAAAATGTATCAATTACAATTAAAACATCTTGTTTGCCCTCGCATTTAGGCAATGTGATGTAATCTACTTGTAAATGACGAAACGGACCTGGAGGAGCCACTGTTCTATTGGCAGGAGTTCGCAATTGAGGTGCAGCGTTAACTTGATTACAGGTGCTGGTCAACGAATTAGAATAATTTGAAATAGTGCAATCATGAAATTCTTTGAATGCATTTTTTGTGCAGAAAGCAAATCAGGTGTTCACCGCACCTGTCCTACTCGTTAGACGAATCACAGAACTCGTTACCTGGAAAAAAATTTGCTCAGCTGAGCTTTCCAAAAGGCCCATTTAGGCCATTTAACTGTGACACTGTTGTTTTATTGAATTAGAATAATGGAGAAACTGTTTCATTGAATTAGAATAATTTTTATTATAATTACAATCATCACTTTCTCAGTATTTTGTGGCTGCCCCCTTGGCTTGTATGACTGCCTGAAGTCTCCGCGCATCGATTTGACCAGCTTGTCGCAAGTTTCCGCACTCACAGCTTCCCAGGCAGTGGCGATGTTCTGCTTCAGTTGGTCCAGCGTAGTAGGCTTTCTGTCGCGAATTTTCCGCTTGACGATGGCCCAAAGGTTTTCAATGACATTGAGGTCAGGCGAGTTGGCCGGCCATGCCAAAACTTCAAGCTGTTTTTTAGTGAACCAATCTTTGGTCGACTTTGCCGCATGAGCCGGTGCAAGATCCTGTTGAAATATTAAGTCTTCTTCGCCGAACTGTTCCTCAACAGTCGGAATCAGGAACGTTTCCAGAACATCTTGATAAACGGCAGCATTGACAGTCTTCTTGAGGAAGCAGAGTTTCCCTACACCTCGAGCGGACATGCATCCCCAGACCATAACGCTCTGGGGAAACTTGACGGATCTTTTCACGCACTCGTGGTTGTAGGTTTCGCCACCACGACGCCAGACACGAGGACCTTGGTCACCGAAGGAGATGCAGAAGCGTGATTTGTCACTGAAGACCACTTTCTGCCAGTCTTCAGCAGTCCACTCGCCGTGTTCTTTGGCCCACTTCAGCCGTTTCTTGATTTGTTTCTTGTTCAGCATCGGTTTTACTGCTGGAACGCGAGATTTGAAGCCGAGTTCGCGCATACGACGGTAAGTGGTTGATCTGGAGACGTCAGCGCCGGTCTGCTTGTTCCACAAGTCGGTGAGCTCGGAAGTGGACTTGAACCGGTTGCTGACTGCGATCTTTCTCAGCTACTTGTTGTCGCGAGCAGAAGTTTTTCGGACGCCAGAACAGTTGGTGCGCTTGCTGCAATTTTTCTTGAGAGCTTTGCAGACGGAAGACTGGCTGATGCCGAGCTGCTCAGCAATTTTACATTGGGTCAAGCCTTGTTGGCGAAGGGCTTGAATTTGAGCCACTATTCCGGTTGAGAGGTCGCGCTGCTTACCCATGATTGATTTTACAACTTAGAAATTCTACTCAACCCTGACTTTATACTGCACAGTGAACACTCTTCACAGAAAACAAAAATTCGAGCATTTATTCTAATTCGATGAAACGGTTTCTCCATTATTCTAATTCAATAAAACAACAGTGTCACAGTTAAATGGCCTAAATGGGCCTTTTGGAAAGCTCAGCGGAGCAAGTTTAACGAGTAACGAGTTCTGTGATTAGTCTAACGAGTAGGACAGGTGCGGTGAACACCTGATTTGCTTTCTGCACAAAAAATGCATTCAAAGATTTTCATGATTGCACTATTTCAAATTATTCTAATTCGTTGACCAACACCTGTACATGCAACACAATTCTGAACAACAGTTCTAGCCTGTTCCCTGAATTTAGGATTCCACCAAGAATGTGAGAATTGGTGAACCATTTTTTCCATCCCAATGTGGCCCAAAGAATGTATCTGTGTGGCTAGGTACGGAAGTAGTGATTCTGGTGCTACAATTTTTCCCCCTTTGATCCATACACCTTCTGGATCAACTTTTGCACCTGAATCCAACCATTTCCAGAGTTCCCAACTTGGAGACTCTGACTGTAGCTTTTGAATTGAAGAAATTTTATTAGTATTGCACTCTGTGCTAGTAAGAGATGCAATGCTAGCTGGTGGTAAAAAACTTGCCCTTTTTACCGCTTCATCTGCAATTCTATTGCCCTGTGCTTCAAAAGAAGTACCACCTGTGTGTGCTTTAACTTTTACAATGGCTAGATCTGTGGGTAATTTGACAGCTTCCAAAAGATTCTGTACCAGATCAGCATTTTTAACTGGAGTGCCAGCAGCTGTGAGGAAACCCCTGTTCCTCCACAAGTGTCCAAAGTCATTTGCCACCCCAAATGCATATCTAGAATCTGTATAAATGGTTGTACTTCTCCCTGATGCAAGTTTGCATGCTTCAGTCAGAGCCACCAACTCAGCCTGCTGGGCTGAGTAGGAGGGAGGAAGACTACCACTGGCCAAAGTTTGAAAACTGTCAGTCACTGCCCATCCAGATCTACGCTGACCATTAGTGTAAGTTGAGGAACCGTCAGTAAAAAGAATCAAATCAGGATTATCTAAAGGAATGTCTTTGAAAACAGGATGAGGACTGGACAATTCAATGCAGTCATGATCATCCCCTTCCTCATAAGCATCAGTCAATGAAGACATCATAAAGGAGGAGGGGTTGTTCATGGGTGCATTCTGAATCACCACATTAGGAGCTGTCAACACTGCAAGCCAGTTTCCCCACCTGGAGGCTGTCACTGACAATACACGGCCATTATTGAGTAATGCTGACACAGAATGAGGACATTTGACTGTGACTATTTGTTCTAACGTACGTGGCGCAAATGACGACAAAGCAAGATAAGTAGCCTGTACTGCTCTTAAACATGGACCCATTCCACATGCCACAGCATCTAACTTAGCTGAATGATAAGCTACTGGACGTTGCATACCACCATGCTCCTGAGTTAGACAGGATGTCATAAAACCACAATCTTCATGCACAAAAACAGTAAAAGGTTTGTTTGGATCACAAAGGCCAAGAGCTGGTGCAGATACAAATGCTGATTTGAGTTTAACAAAGGCAGATGTGCTATCATCTGTGTGTACAACAGGGTCATGTTGTCCAGGGTTACCCTTAAGCAGATCGTATAGTGGTTGTGAAATTGCAGCATAAGAATCAATCCAAAGTCTACAGTAATTGCATAGACCTAAGAAAGCTCGCAATTTGTGCACTGTGGTTGGTATTGACATTGCATTAATTGCTGAGCTTCTAGCAGGCAAAATGCCTCTGGAACCCTGAGAAACCCATTGACCCAAATATTGTACACCAGTACAACACAGTTGAGCTTTATCACGACTGGCTTTGTGTCCTTTGCTAGCCAAAAAATCAAGAAGCGCTTTTACATCCCTGTCATGTGTTTCCTCACTTTCACTACTCAACAAAACATCATCAACATACTGAACAATAACAGATGACTGCAAAATATGGTCTGCCTGTGAAAGATGATTTCTGAGTGCTTGATGGTAAATACTGGGACTGTTATGAAACCCCTGTGGCAGGCGTGTCCACTGATACTGCTCATCCCCCACAGTAAACGCAAGCCATGGCTGGCTTTGTGATGCTAATGGAACAGACCAAAAACCATTGGCCATGTCAACAACAGAAAAAACACTGTGTGCTGTGGGAATACCATCAAAGATGGTAGATGGGTCAGCAACTAAGGGAGTTAGTTTGTCTATATGCTGATTGGCTACTCTGTAGTCCACTGTTAACCGCCAAGTTCCATTAGCTTTGCGAACTGGCCATACAGGACTATTGGATACACTTTGTGTTTTGACCAAAATACCTCTTCACAAGCTGTTCAATGATGGGCACAATACCCTGCAAAGCTTCTTTGTTGATAGGATACTGTTTAGTACAAGGAGGTTGACTACCTGTGAGTATAACTGGCTCCATATCCAAAAGACCACAATCAAGAATTTCCCCCCGGGGATCAATAAAGTATCTATCTATCTATCTACAGTTGTGGTCAAAAGTTTACATACACTTGTAAAAAAACATAATGTTATGGCTGTCTTGAGTTTTCAATAAGTTCTACAACTCTTATTTTTCTGTGATAGAGTGATCGGAACACATACATGTTTGTCACAAAAAACAGTCATAAAATTTGGTTCTTTCATAAATTTATTATGGGTCTGCTGAAAATGTCACCAAATCTGCTGGGTCAAAAATATACATACAGCAACAAAATTTGTCAATTTTGGTGATGTAGCGAGTTGTGTCAATCAAATTAGCTTCATGTCATGGCCTCTTCACTTCTTGTAAGTGATTCTGATTGACTACAGCTGTTGACTTCTCATGAGCCCATTTAAATAGGGCTCATTTGACCCAGTGATTAGACTCAGCTACAAAAGCTACAATGGGAAAGTCAAAGGAACTCAGTGTGGATCTGAAAAAGCGAATTATTGACTTGAACAAGTCAGGGAAGTCACTTGGAGCCATTTCAAAGCAGCTACAGGTCCCAAGAGCAAATGTGCAGACAATTATACGCAAGTATAAAGTGCATGGAACAGTTGTGTCACTGCCACGATCAGGAAGAAAACGCAAGCTATCACATGCTGCCGAGAGGAGATTGGTCAGGATGGTCAAGAGTCAACCAAGAATCACCAAGAAGCAGGTCTGCAAGGATTTGGAAGCTGATGGAACACAGGTGTCAGTCTCCACAGTCAAGCGTGTTTTACATCGCCATGGACTGAGAGGCTGCCGTGCAAGAAAGAAGCCCTTGCTCCAGAAAAGGCACCTTAAGACTCGGCTGAAGTTTGCTGCTGATCACATGGACAAAGATAAAACCTTCTGGAGGAAAGTTCTCTGGTCAGACGAAACAAAAATTGAGCTGTTTGGCCACAACACCCAGCAATATGTTTGGAGGAGAAAAGGTGAGGCCTTTAATCCCAGGAACACCATGCCTACTGTCAAGCATGGTGGTGGTAGTATTATGCTCTGGGGATGGTTTGCTGCCAGTGGAACTGGTTCTTTGCAGAAAGTAAATGGGATAATGAAGAAGGAGGATTACCTCCAAATTCTGCAGGAAAACTTAAAACCATCAGCCCGAAGGTTGGGTCTTGGGCGCAGTTGGGTGTTCCAACAAGACAATGACCCAAAACACACATCAAAAGTGGTAAAGGAATGGCTAAACCAGGCTAGAATTAAGGTTTTAGAATGGCCTTCCCAAAGTCCTGACTTAAACCCCATTGAGAACATGTGGACAGTGCTAAAGAAACGGGTTCATGCAAGAAAACCATCACATTTAGCTGAACTGCACCAATTCTGTCAAGAAGAGTGGTCAAACATTCGACCTGAAGCTTGCCAGGAGCTTGTGGATGGCTACCAAAAGCGCCTAGTTGCCGTGAAAATGGCCAAGGGACATGTAACCAAATACTAATGTTGCTGTATGTATATTTTTGACCCAGCAGATTTGGTGACATTTTCAGCAGACCCATAATAAATTTATGAAAGAACCAAATTTTATGACTGTTTTTTGTGACAAACATGTATGTGTTCCGATCACTCTATCACAGAAAAATAAGAGTTGTAGAACTTATTGAAAACTCAAGACAGCCATAACATTATGTTTTTTTACAAGTGTATGTAAACTTTTGACCACAACTCTATCTATCTATCTATCTATCTATCTATCTATCTATCTATCTATCTATCTATCTATCTATCTATCTATCTATCTATCTATCTATCTATCTATCATCCTTATCATCAGACCAAATAGGGTGATCAGCTAAATCAGATTGTTTCAAAGAGGCAATGTTCCAAACACAAGAATCAGCATTAATAGACAAAGAACAGTTCAGTTTCCTCAGAAAATCCATCCCAAGAATGTTTTCAACCTTTCCCACCCAAAATTGCCATGAGATTGTTTTAGGTCCTAGATTAACATCTACTGGTGCAGATAGAGATAATGAAATACCAGCATTACCTAGTCCCTCAGCTGTGATGTGTTGTCTGTTAAAGATAATCCTAAAGATGTGCAAATTGTTTCTGAAAGAGTAGTGACCTGAGCTCCTGTGTCTACAAGAAATGACCAATCCTGTTCCCTAATTTGAATATCAACAAAAAGACGGTTCTCAAAAACTCTACTGATAGCACACAGGTGGGCAGAAGCGGCTGGGCAAATTAGTTTAAAGAATGGGCAGATGGGACTTTTGACACCTCTGTGCATCCCTGTACGGCCTTGATTATCATAGCCAATTGGTCCTGTGAGATTCCCTGGAACACATTGTTTGATAGTCCTATGGAACTATCCTGTGAAAAGTTCCCTTGGCTATTCTGTGTATTTAACCCCCTTTTGAGATTATCGGCCTGTCTCTTACGGCAATCCCTTGCAAAATGACCAGGTTTGTGACAGTAATGACACTCATTTTTTTTGACTAGTAACCTTAGGATTGTTACTTGAGTTAGAGCCATTGCCTTTTAGGACGTGTATCGATGCTGAGACATGGCCTGGCTCTAAATCAAGATCCAATCTGTCTAGCTCAATTTTAAGTTCACCCCATTTAACCTTACGCCAGTTTGGAATCGCTGTCACTAGGGCCTGTCTAAGTTCTGGTCTTAGTGAATCGACCAGTTGTCCAAAGTGTGGACCGTCAGAGGTGCAATCTATAGTGTCACTTTTGTAGGAATCTATTCCACAATGACGAAGGAAAATCCGTTCAAACCGGTCACAGTATTCAGCAGCTGATTCCCCTTTCTTTTGCTTGCAGTTACTTATCTGCCCCCAATCAGTGGTCTTGCGGCATTTCTGGCTAGTCTTTGAACACCTCCCACCCCTTGTTAATGTCCTGCCCATTATCACCTAGACTGTCTAACACCTTGTTGGCAAGCTTTCTACTGTCAGTGATATTAAGGACTTGACTTGCTATTGCAACAGCATCATTAGGGTGTAGTGAATAAAGATGTCTCTTTTTTTTTCAATAAGGTCAATGAAGTCAAGGCCCATTTCTCTTGGGTGTTTAAACTCTTTGGACAGTCTGTCCAAAGTGGATGCATCCAATGGAATGTGGCCAATCTGTACCCTTGTTTCCTTGACTTCACCACCCTTATTAAGAACCTCAGCTGACCTGATTGTGACTGGTCTCATCTGAAAAACCTTGTTGTGTATGGGTTCAGAATCTTCATCAGAGAATGAAGACTCTGATCCATCTGAGTAGAATGTGTTCAAGTCAGGAAACAGTCCAGCAAACATTGGAGCTTCATCCTCTGTATAGCATGGCTGACCTGGAGGAGGAGCTACAGGTGGGGGACGACACTGGGGCTTAGGTTTGCAGTTAGCATGTTGCTGTTCAACCTCAGTAAGTGATTGTTGCAGCTTTTTACACGATTTTTGAGCATTTAGCGAAGCTGTTTTGTGCTTTTTGCATTCATTGGTTAACTCTAAGACCTTCCCTTCCGCTTCTTTTAACTTTTCACCCATAGATTTCAATCTGCTTTCCCAGTGTTGCTTAATAACAAAAAAACATTCTTTAACGGAGTCATGCTTGATGCCTAGACCTAAAGCTGTTTTGCACTCATCAAGAGTCCATTCTGTATCAGCAGGGAAACCTTTGGATGAAAAGTATTGAATTCGCTTTTGTTCATTTGTCTGCTTATTTACTATGTCATTGATTCGTTTTTCAAACTCAGTCAGACCACTTAGGCATTTCAGACCCCCCCCCGTAACTAAGGTGCTGTTTTTATAGTTAAGAGGTTTCCAGGAATCTTTAGCATTTTTCTGAGTATTTTTGCCTTTAGAGATCATGGTGAGATAACTAGTGACAAACAATCCAATCAAAGCCAAAAAAACACCTTTAACAGTAATAAAACACCAGGTTTTATCAGTAACAAACGACAATTCAAAACGCTAGGTTTTAACAGTGACACAAACAAACTTCCCTCAAGCAGAAGATTACAGCCACAAACACTAGGTTTTATCACTAACAAACAAAGACTACAATTCTAACAGTAACAAAACAGTACAGTTCCCTCAGAACAGAGGATTACAGCCACAAAACGCAATCAGTGACAAAACAGTAAACTTCTCTCTTTACAGAGAGGATAACAGTTACAGTAACAGTAACAACTCCTAGAGTATCAGTAACAACTCCTAATCTCTAGAGAGGCTAAACTTTACTGACTCCTTAGTCTTATAAAACCAGAATTTCTCTCCAGTTCAGGATGGCGTTTACTCACCAAGTAGGTTTCAGTATGCCATGCGGGTCACGGCACCAAGTTGTTAGAAATTCGGCCTTCAGGAACCAGGTGTCCGATTCAGGAGTCAGGAGACGGCTTCAGAGTTGACTTGAGTTTATTGACACACAGAGAGTATGGGTACAGCTCACAGTCGATCAGAACCAATCTGACTAAAGATATTTTGAGGGGACATTATATACCTTTGAACACTGCAGGGAGGTCACTTTAATGGGGGTTTCAAACGATGAGGGTCCCTGCAGAGACAAATGGTCAGATAACAATCTGGGTCCCTGCAGAGATGAATGGTCAGAGATAGTGGAAGATTGACATCTCAAGTTTTGTAGCAGACATGATGGAGCCACAATTGGGGGAATAGGAGAGGGTGAAAGAGTTAAAGTATAATAGGAGAGGGTGAAAGAGTTAAAGTATAATTTGTTATGGGCAGAATTCTATCAATGTGTATATATACAGGTTGCCCTGCCCTGTAATATTCTAATCCTAAAAATAAAAATAAAATATTAAGAAATTGTTAATTACTGAAAACATTAAGAACAGCAAATATGAAGTGATAAAAATATGCACAAAACATACACAATACTACTCATGCATCATATTTTCAGTGTGCACATAATTAACAGTTTTCTTTTTTCAGGTTTTCTTTTTTCCTCCCCTTCTCTTCTTCAGAGGATAGTCTCAGGTAAGTATTAGCTCAGGGAGTTAGCCACTGGTACTCTTGGCACTGTACGAGCAGAACTAGTTTAATACAGGAAAGTGTATATACAGAATTGTCTATTTGATGATGTGTAGAGCATCTTACATCATTACATGCTGTTCCTATAAATGAGCTGCTGGAGCTCCTTCACAACGTGAACGAGAAGGTCAGCTTCCTCTGCTGAGAAGCGTTGGACACATCCAGGTACTGCGCTGTTAAAATAGCAATATCACATCAGTGATTACTCCAGCCTCAAACCTCACATCATCAGTTCCCATGACTCCAGATCCAGTTCCCATAGAGATCCAGAAAACTCAACGCAGAGGAACGTCAGCGTTGTGGAGGATCCGGTGACGTCAAGGCTGACTGCTCCCTTCGTCCACAAAATGTCAAGGCAACGACCCCGGGAAGTGTGTGGAATCCATTCCATGCACTAACGTGGTGTGTAGCCCTTTCTTGGGGTTGGCTTCAAAAAATGTCCAAACTGAAGTCACTGTTTCTTGCCCAACTGGTGTGTGTTCTGTTTTAGTACTCATAGATTCAGGGTCAAAGGGAAATTTTATCAGTAAGGAACTGGTTTGAGAGAAATTAATTCCAACCAGCTTCATGCAGCGTCGCATCCCCATCTTCGCTATTGATGGGGAAACCCATCACGCACCAGACTGTGCCCCAGAAACTCCAAACCAGTGCCTCCACACTGAAGAACTCCCCTAGTTCTAGGTCTCTCTTGGCTAAAGACCCATGACCCAGTTATTTCCTGGAGTTGGGGAGATATTGTAGCTTGGTCCTCTCACTGTCACGCTCACTGCCTAGCCCTAGATAAGCTCACTGTACACTCCACTACAGTAGAAAGCCATGAGTTCAGTACGGTCACCATGATTCCCCCTGAATACTCTGACTTTGCTGAAGTTTTTAATAACGCCACACGTTTACCTCCTCATCGCCCCTATGACTGTGCCATTGACCTTAGAGAAGGTGCACCTTTGCCTAAGTCCTGTGTTTACCCGCTCACTAGAGATAATTCTTTACCAATGGAGGAATATGTTAGTGCGGCTTTAGCGCAGGGTTTTTTTTTAAATCTCCCGTGGGTTCAGGATTAGGATTTGTAGATAAAAAGGACTGTGGTTTAAGACCCTGCAGCAATTACCGAGGGCTCACAATTTAGTGCGCATTAGGGAGGGGGACAAATTGAAAAATGCATTCTCCACCACTAGAGGGCATTACAAGACCTTCAGGAACAATATTTTAAGAGATATGATCAGAAAGTTTGTTTATTTCCCAGTGTATTTATTTTATTATATATTATATTTATTATATATTGGCTAAAGCCAAGAAAAGCAAGTTCCATATTCAGAGGGTCACATTTCTCGGCTACATTATTAGCGTTAACGATGTTCTCATACACGACAAAAGGGTAGATGCTGTCTCTAACTGGCCAGTTCATCATCAGTTTCAGCAGCATAGCCGCTACGCTCACGGCTCTTACTAAGGGTGCTGAAAAAAGCTCAGCTGGACTATTGAGGCTCAGTCTGCTTTTGATAAACTCACCGGTGTTTGTCTTCGCCCCTATCCTGAAGCACCCTGACCCCAAATTACCTTTCACAGTTGAAGTAGATGCTTCTGAAACAGGTGTAGGAGCTGTCTTTACAGGGTAATGGATTCCCTGTTTAACTTTACCCAGAAGCTTTGTTTTTGTGTAGCTCACCCCAGCAGAACATCACTATGGCATAGGTGACAGGGAATTGGATGACCAGATACGTGAAGTTAATTCTGTTCATCCACCTCTGGAGGAATGTCCACCTAATAAGACATTTGTACAGACGCAGTTCCACGATAGGTTCATTTTATAGGGTCACTCTTCGCGAGCCTCTGGTCACCTGGGTGAAGCGCAGAACCTACATCTCCTTTACGCCCGATATTGGTAGAAGTCCATGGAAGCTGATTTTCACCATGTTTCTTTGTGCTCAATGTAAAACCCCCAAGACTCTTCCAGCCAGTAAGCTTATGCCCCTACCTGTCCCTGAAAATCTGATGCCACGTTTTAAATAAATTGCATCATGAACCAGTACCACCAGAGCTCAGCTCAGTTTAGTACAACATTTAGTAGCATTACATATTCTGTTTATGAAGCTGTTAGCATTACCAAAAGAAGCACAAAATGGTGTTCATGGACCAGTTACTTGTGTTTTTTCAAATGTTGCAGATACATGTTACAGCAGGCTAATGTGGAGGGGTCCCTGCGGCATGTTCAGTTAAAACGTAAGATAACAAAGGAGATTATGAATATATAAGTGTCAGCACTGATCATGTAAAGAAAGCACCGCAGTATTTCTAACAAAACAACCCATACTATGCTAAGAAATTAAACAAAATTGTTTACATTAATTTATAAAAAGCCAGTCAAGAAAATATTATAGATACTAGACACAGAGCAGTCCAGTATAACACAAATTAATATAGTAGACAATGGATTAAACCAACAGTTTCCTACTGATGAAACAGTCTGTTTCAGAGTTAGAGACAGAACAACCACACATTGAATCAGACGAGACACATGGTATGTTTATGGATATGTGTTCTCAGCCAGTTAATTTGGGTCAAGAAATATTAGATCAATATAAAAACATTCTTTATTGTGTTTTATATTGCATCAGAAAAGAAAGTACATCATATAACCCACCCCCCACCCTCACAACACCAGACATAACATTTACATAAATCCAGACATACTTATAAGAATACACATACATACATACATATGTATATAAATATACTGTATATATACCTTCAAATATACACATACAAAAGCAAATGAGTAAATTAGGTTATACTAATTATACAAATAAATTATAGAATTATTAATGACATAAATGATAGAAAATATTAAATTGACACAGTGTCAGGGTCCAAATCCTCAACAAAGGCCAGAAAAGGTTGCCAAAGAGTATAAAACTTCCCAGTGGATCCTCTCATAGTATATCTAATCTTTTCCAATTTAAGATGATACATGATTTCTCTGATCCAATGACTGTAAGATGGTGGATTAGCATCTTTCCATTTAAAGAGAATTAATCTTCTAGCAAGAAGAGAACAAAAAGCAAAGAGCTGAGAGCTGTCTGACGGTGCTACACCAAACAATGCTATGAGTGGTGATGGCTCAGTTTCCCCGGAGACCTTTTGAAAAAGTCTCAAAAATGGAATTC